>NW_020621603.1:725966-1028559 GCF_003573695.1 Papaver somniferum | reverse complement strand
TTTGAACTCATTTCCTTTAATATGCACGGTGGTGAGCAGTCCCCAGTCATACATTTCTTTGTCGGTGGCTGAAGGTTCAGGAGGTACTTCTGGAATCAATAGGCGTTTCCCAGTCACTATGTGGTTCAAAGCTGTGAACATGTCTCCCCTTTGTGCTTTTGACAGATAGAGCAATTCACAACATGCTCTATCAATGACTGAACCGCTTCCTTGACTGGTGCTTCAGAAATGGAGAAAGTCCTGACAGGAAGAGGATCTCTGTGTACTCCTTCGGCTCCAAGGTTAAGTTCTCCTGACTCAACTTTTTCTCTGAATATGCGTTTCAAAACTTTGCAGCTACTTGTGGGGTGATTGACGAACCTGTGGAATCGGCAGTAACGAGGATTTTCCATGTCTTCCTCAGTTGGGTCTCTCCTGACATATGGCAATTTGATTGCACCATCTTGGATCCAGGTGTCTAATAGTTCGAGCACTTCTCCAATGGGGAGAGGAAAATCAGGTGCATCATCAGGAGCTTCTGTGCGGTGGCCAGGAGCCTGTGTCTCTGGCTTGTCCTTCTTTTGCGTCTTTGGAGGAGCTGCAGTATGCTTGTTCGGGGATTCTGCCTTGCGCTTGCTCCCTTCAGCAGCGTTTGCAGAGGGCTGCAGGTTGTACTGCTTGTTGATCAGGCGTCTGCTTCCTCGAGTGTCACGTGATTCCTCAGTCTTTGTGGACTTTGCTCTTTTAACAGGGCAGGTGCAGTGGTTGCTGATCTCTTCGCGGCTTCGTGAAGCTCTGAGAAAGTCTGGAATCGAAGATTCTCCAATAGAGCTCTGTAAACCGGGAGCATGCGTTGATACACAAATCTACCAGCTGCTGCTCTGTGACATTTGGGTCATGACAGTCCAGGGCCTGGACTCTGAATCTTTTCACGTAATCATTGGGATTTTCACTGACCCTCTGGAACATTCTTCCAAGATCAGAGAGAGTGACTTGCTCTGACACGAAAAACTTCCTGTAGAAGGCGTTGATCATTTCTCCCCAATTGTTGATAGTCCCGGTGCGATGTTGTTGTACCAGGTGTATGCTCTGCCTTTCAAGGATTTTGAAAACTCCTTGAGGCGAACAACATGGTTATGTTCCATGCTCTCCCAAGGCTTCGAAAAGAGAGACATGTTCTCGAGCATTGCCAGTTCCGTCATACAGAGTAAAGTTGGAGAAATGTAACCTTTTGGAAGGGGAATCCTCTGCGTAGCGGCATATAAGGAGGTTGGTGACGATGGACATGTGATGTCTTGTCTTTTCCACGGTTCTCCAGAAGGCGCTCCACGTCTTCCCGAGTAATGAAATTTGATGGTTCCTTTGCTGACGAATCTGCAACTTTGCCAGTTTCATCATCATCCACTGTATGGATTGGGATTACTTCAGGATCAGCAACATCTGAGGATTTCTCCTTCTCTTTTCCCTTTTCTTGAGTCTTCTCTGTCATCTTATCAGTAAGAGTTTTGAGATAATTACACAGCTCCTTCTGTGTAGCAGCCATGTCAGTCTGATTCTTTGCGAGAGTCTCCTGCACTTTGATAAGATCAGCAATGGTAGGTGGTGGATTTCCTCTGACTTCTTCAGGGTGTCGACCGAACAGGGGATGACCTTCAGCGTGAGGAGGAGTAATGTCACCACTATCAGTGTTGGAGGCCGGAATCATTTCCGGGATATTCCGATTGTCATTGTTGTTGTTGCTACTACTAGCGTCGTTTGTGTTGGAACCTGTAACTAACCCAGACCTAAGACCAGCCATCTTGTGAAATCGTGAGATTGCAACCGAGAGATTAACCTCCCACTGTGGTCTCCAATATATGAATGGGGAAAAACGATTTGATGGTTTTTACGTAATTGAAGAGTCGACCGTGTGGAGACTCCTTGAACCGAGCGAAATGTTGAACCTCACACAGATGCACTGCAAGAAGGGAGTACTTTAAGTTCGAGATATCCATCTGTAAGACCCCAGCCTAAACCAAGAACAATGGTCGTTCCAGAGTCAATTCGGTCACAAGAGAGGATGGGTTGATCTGTAGGAGGGAAGCTGAGAAATGCGTGAGATCAATGATGATCTGAGATTGTAGGTGTGTTGTGAATTCAGCGTGAAAATGTTCTGAATGATTGAATTTTGCTCAATTGAGAGTAATTTCTGTGAGTTCGTGTAGACGAAAGATTGTCTGTATGAACTTTGATGATAAATTGCTCGTTTTGGCGAATGTTGTTCGATTGTTCGAAAAACCTTTTTTTTTTCAATCAGGATTCAGAGACATTTTATAATGCTGGAGTTGAAAACACCATGATCCCATGAAGTGTGACAGTTGCTGGAGTCAGAGAGTGGGAAATCGTGTTAAAACCAATTACTCATCGTGCGGAGACTTGGTTAACTTTCCACCCAGTACTTTGCTGACTCTTCAAACCGATTGCACGACTTGCTCACATTCTCGTCGTGGGTGAACACACATGCCGTAGACCGCCATACCAAAACCCTAGTTAATATCCCCCCATGTGACACGATTGAAATCTCGTGATTGTGGAGTCAGTTGCTGACTTTATGGGACGATGAGTCCATGTAGCGCTGAGTTGAACATGATTAAAAAATGTTTCGAAACTCATAAATTTAATGTGTCTGATGAGACGAGGTATCATTATAACCTAAGACGAGCAATACTGTGTTGCTAAATTGTTGAATATTGGTAGCTGAACCAATATTCTTTGATTTGAGCAAATATTGCTAGTCTGAGCGAATAATTCTAATTGAATAAATATTTCCGGTTCGAGCGAATATTGCTAGTTCGAGCAAATATTGTTCTTTTGATGAATTGTTGGTATATGGACCAAATAAAATATTAATTTAAGTTACTGACTGCTGGGTCGAGCAAAATAAATATGAATATCAATCATGGAATCAACGTAAAATTATCAGAGTGTTCGAATCTGCACAGAATCACGTTTCTGCAGAGCTCTGGATTCAAAATCCTAATTTTACCGAAATGATGATTTATTGCAAATCAACACGGGACCGGCTACATGGGATGACGGGTTCACCATATAACGCCCAGATGCTCGAATGAGAAAAAAATACCAAAGTCTCTTGAGGACCAGTTGGTGAAAGAATGATTAAATGCTGGTTTAATCATTTACTGAAATAATGCTCGTGTGAGCAACAAATCATAAAACCTGATGTAGAAAATCTGAGGGGCCGATCAAGAGGTCATGAGACCGGCTCTTGATGGTAGTGGGACCAGTAGATGGTCGTTTGAGCGAACTTCCAATTGTTTGGAAAGAGTTCGAACCTAATATGAGCAACTGAGCAAATTAGGTTAAAATTATTAAAACATGCGGGACCAGCTGTTTGCAAGCCTCAGGGTCACCCTTGGTCGGTCAAGGGGATGTGCCCGTGTCACCATGATGTCCGTGCTTCAGTTATGAGAATTTTGATATTTTCTGGTGCACGTTTGAGCAACATTTGGAGAAAATATGAAAAATCCATGGTTTTGCTGAAACTGGGAAAAATACATGAGATGATGAAAATAATAAATAAACAAGGAATCACAAGGTGTGGGACCGGCCACGGCTAGGGCATGGCCGGCCGACTGACACGCGGTCCCACATGCTTTTCCCAGTTTTATGTGATTTTATGTATTTTTCTCTGATTTAAGGGAAATTCCATGAAACTGGAGAGTTTGGCGAAATTAGGGAACTTCCATGAGATGAGAGACACAAATTAAAATATAAAATAGGGAATGGGAATGTGGGACCGGCAATGGCCGTGGCATGGCTGGCCGGCCAATGGGTGCGGGCCCCAAGGCACTCTTCCCAATTTTATGCAATTTTGATGATTTTAGATAATTTTTCATAAAATCAAAGGGATTTGTTGAAAACCAAGATATTTTGTTGAAATCAGGGAGTTTTCATGAAATCAGGAAACCAAACACCAAATAATAATTAATTGCTGGCTCTGTACTAGAAGGGCTTCCTGTTTAGGAGCATTAATTATCTGAGGGTTGAGCAATATGAACTTGTTGGAGCGTCATATTCCTCTTGCATAGTCGGGGAAAATATGGTTACGTCCCGAAGACGTTGTCGCTCTATACTAGCAGACATGCTGTCTAGGAGCCACCCAATCTTTCGATTCTACGCAGTATGAGATGTGTCGTAGCCTCAGCTGAGAGACTGCACATCTTCATCTTCTATGAGAGACTTTCTCTATCAGGGTGGCATGAGCTTTCATGCACAGAGACACAAGTCTCGATACTCATCCGATTTCCGGATCCGGAGTAATTACTGAAATTGCTCAGTATTAATGAGATGTACCATGGCCTCAGCTGAGAGACTACACATCTACACGTACTCTGAGAGACAGCCTTCTCAATCAGAGATTTATGACATGAGATTTCATGCTTTAATGAGAGACATGAGTCTGAATACTCATCCGGTTGCCGAATTTGGAGTATAGTTTTGTAATTCTACCCTTTGTCGAAAATCCACCATCTACATCTACATACACTAGCCCACTCCAAACTAACTTCGGTCTGGACTGTAGTTGAACCACAACCAATCTCACACTGATCCAAGGTACAGTTATGCTCATACGTCTCTGATCCCAGCAGGATACTACTTACTTGATTCCCTTAGATGATCTCAACCACAACTAAGAGTTGCTACGACCCAAAGTCGAAGACTTTAATAAACAAATCTGTATCACACAGAAAAGTCTACAGTAATAGATAAATCCGCCTCCCACGAATATACCTACGAGTTTTGTTCCGTCTTTTGATAAATCAAGGTGAACAGGAACCAATTGATAAACCGGAGTTATATTCCCAAAGAACAACCTAGTATTATCAATCACCTCACAATAGTCTTAATCGACGCAGCGAAAAAAGATATTGTGGAATAAAAAACGATGAGACGAAGATGTTTGTGATTACTTTTTATCTTGCCTATCAGAGATAAAAATATCAAGACAATTATTACAATTGTACTCGTACGATAGAAACAACAAGATCAGATCACACAACTACAAGAGAGTAGTATCGGTCTGGCTTCACTATCCCAATGAAGTCTTTAAGTCGTTAACCTGGTTTAGAAGAAGAAACCAAAGGTTAAAGGAGAATCGACTCTATCTTACAACTATTATCACACGTAATATGTGGGGATTAGGTTTCCCAGTTGCTAGAGTTCTCCCTTATATAGTCTTTCAAATCAGGGTTTGCAATCAATGTTAGCTTGGTAACAAAGCATTCAATATTCACCGTTAGATGAAAACCTGATTTAGATTCAAGCTAATATTTATCAACCGTTAGATCGAAAACATAGCTTGTCATACACAAATGAAATGCACGTTTGTGGGCTTGTGTAACCGTACCCAAACTTGTACATTAGTTGGTTCAACAATAGTTAACCAAATGGTTAGACATATGATAACTTTCTTATCAACCATATTCTTCTTCACCGTAACTAGTTCAAATGACTCAAATGAACTAGTTAGAGAGTTGTTCAATTGCAAGGAAATCTCATGTACTACACAAGACACAATTGAAGAAAAAACGATTTGATTCACTCGAATCGGTTCATGAACTATAAAACCACGGTTTGTAAAAGCATTCCTTGGTTTATTTAAACATGAGTTCAAGAACAACCGTTTTTATATATAACCACTCAAGTTCGCGGACTTAAGTTTCTGGAAGGAGTTCACAAACTCCAGCAGAAATTCTCAGGACGAGAACTTCCGCCAGTTCGCAGACTTGGCTCACGCCACTTCCAGTTCTCTTGATCAACAAAGTTCACAAACTTTGGTTCAAGAAATAATGACTTATACATATATGTGTTTCCACAATAATGCTTATATTCTACCAATGGTTATGTAATATAAACTCTCATTTCAATCATTGAAACATTCTCAGAGGACATATAGTTGTTATTCACAAACCATTTTTCGTCAGAGCAATTTTCAAAGTGATTGAAACTTAACATAACTTTCGTCACTAGGTAAAGATGAACTTGCTTAAAGCGAAAGCTTTACCAACACATATTTCGAGAAATAGGTAGGCGAGGTAATCTCAGCTCGAAATACCAAATGTGTATAATCTAAGTGTATATAGCAAAACGACTTTTGTCTCAAGATAGTAGATAAATAGACTTTTGAGTGATAGATAAGTTCAAGTCTCCACATAGATTTTAGTCGATGAAGATCCACTAGTTCCTTGAGTAGTCCTTCGTCTTGTATGATGATTGCCATGGAGCTCTTGAGCTCAAGTACACTTTTTATCCTAGTCCGAGACCTTATCTATGGTATACTAGAAATCAAGACTTATAGTTTTGATCTAACATTGACAAACATGCTTGAGATAGCAACGCATGCGAGTTCGACCGAGCAATGCTCTAACAATCTCCCCCTTTGTCAATTTTAGTGACAAAACTATCAATACTTATGGAATAAAAAAAATATATAAAAAAAATTTGTAGCTCCTATTCCACATGTCTAATCTTCAACATTACTCGAAATCTTCATCATTTCCAAGTACTCCAATGATCCCAAAGGTTGTAATTTTAGCATCAGCGTTGTTGAAAATACGTATCTATAACAACGAGAAAATAAGAGTTCTCAATCATTGTTATACAGTGTCATAGTATTATTACACAGCGTCAAAGTCCAATTGCATCACAACTTTAACAACAATACTATGGTGATATATCACTCCCCCTTAGTCAATACTCCATCTCACATGAAAACCGCTCCCCCTTACATAATAATCCGAAAACCATATGTATTTGTAGTGCGAACTACATATTAATTCTCCCCCTTTTTGTCAATAAAATTGGCAAAGGTACAAGAACGGGATCCTAATGAAATTTCCAAAAGATACATTTCATGACAAAAAGAAAGCATATATCATCTTATTTAGATGCAATCATAAAGCCGAGCTAAATGCATTGATCAAGGAGTCTATAAAGATACAAGATAACCCCTATAATATTCCACAGCTGCACTCCCCACAAATATTTGGCGATTAAGCATAAGTTCAATTAAGAACTCTCCCCCATAATATGTCATTCCCCAAGGAACAACAAGAGCGGCCTCAATTTTAAAAATAAAAGAAGGATTTCTTTGGACCTAACAAATCACATACAAGCATGATTTTGAATCCAAAAAATATTCGATTAAATTAACCATAAGAGAACCCACAATTAATTTAACCGAATACGCTCAACACAAGTAAATTTATGGAGACTTAAAGATATTCAATTAGATTCGTCACAAGAGAAACCATAATTAATCTAATAGAAATACACAACCAAACTAATCACAAAAGTAATAAATTTAATTGGTCCTACTCGATAAGTGAATCTATGGAGCAATGACTAAGTTAATCATGAAAATAATCAACTCAATCAAAAACGCTCAAACATAAGAAAAGTTACGGAGTCATAACTAAATAACCAAACAAGATGATTAATTTAGTTCAATATGCTCGACATAAAGTACCTTACGGAACAACAACAAAGCTAATCATAAGAATAATCAACTTGGTTGTTTTATTGCTCAACATAAGACACATTACGGAGCCTCACAGTAATACATAAAGTATGGATCGGGGAAGATCAATTACTACGGAATACACAAGGATTCATTCTATTTTCCATCACCATTTTCACAATGACATACAATAGACATAATCCTTGAAAACAAAAGATTTTAACCTATCTTCCATCAATAATTGACAATATAGGCTTAACTTTTGTATTTTTCAAAAGTCAATTCATTCTTTCATTAATACATGCATATCAAGTCATGGACGACTTTACTTTTGACAAGGTATGGGACAATCAAGTTCACGGACGCAAACACACATACCCCATAAAAATATTGCAATATATGAAACCATAAAGATTAATACTGCAAAAATCATCTTCCAAACAATTTTAGAATTTAAACCAATAAACCTAAAAACATGAAGATGAAAACGCTAGACATAGCTGTGAAAAATCACAATAATGACAATTCCAACCTCTAGTTATTCTTCTAAACAAAACATGAAAAATAGAAGATTTACTAGACAAACTAAATCAAAACAGACTAAGATGAAAACTCTTCAACGCCAATGCCGAACATGATGGTATTTTCAATGATGTTGTAGTAAAGAGTTCGTTGAGGCTTGTGAAGGCAATGAATTCTAGACTTAATAGAACTTAGAAATATAGAAAACTTAACTCAAAATTGATTTCAAGTGATTGGAAAATAACCAAGACACTATAATCCACTATTACACATGAATGATGTCAAATATTTCATAACTCTAATTATCCTTTTAATCCTTTATTTCTTAATCCACAAATAATCAAACATATTCTCAAAAATTAATTGTATCCCCTAAGCATAGATTATCTAACCAAAGTATAACCTATCTAATTGAATCACAACTAATGAAGAAAATTATGTAAACTTTTAAGAACTCTGCAAAAGCAGTGATTGAGTGAATTATAATTAAATATTAGAGAAAATGAAATAGTTACCCATTGTTCATGTGTGAATAGCTTCATCCATTGCCTTGGTTACGAGAGAATTAGCCGCTCATCATGTTGGAAACACGCTCAAAAGTTGATTTCGTTTATGCTCAAAGGGTTACAAATGATGAATAAGGGAGAATTATAATAAAAATCGGGTTTGCAACGCTTATAACTGTTGCAAAAACCGTTACAAAGAGCCGTTACTGTTGTTGTTGCGTTTTTAAGTCTGCCTGTAAACTGCGACCCACAGAATGAGTTGCTGTCACTGTTCAAAAACGACTGCTGGTGCAGGTCCGTTCTTCAGTTTTGCAGCAGCAGAAATGGCAGTTCTGTAAAATTGATTTTTTGCTCTGTGGTGCTCTTTTTCTCTCCCAATCTCTCCGTCTCCCTTCTCTATGATCCCCTCACCCTATATATACTCAGAAGCAGCCAAAATATCACGCCATAACTCTCACAAATTTTCATTAAACTCGGCAGTGAAGAAAAATATTCTGGGAATATTTTCTTCCCTGTTTTAGCTTCTCACGTATTTCTACAGCTGCAAAATCTCCTCACTTATCTTCTTCACGTTCCAGAGTGTTGCTAGAGTCATCATACACGAGCAGAACACGCATAAATCTTCCAAAACCCGTGAACTATTCTTCTCATGCACGGGTTTCCCTGAATCCTTGTCACGGATTTTCCATCCAAATTTGATCGAAACCAACACCCATAACAGCTCTTTTGTGACATATCACAACTACCCATGAAGTTTCAGCCCTTTAATCCACCTAGAACATCTTCAAATTTCGATCGAAACATTTTGAGAGAGCTGTCACATTTTTTCCGCCAATTTTTAAGTTTCAAATGAAGAAGATGGTGTCCCCCTAACCAGCTGTGGGGTGCGAATATCAGATGCCTTTTTGGGGTGCCCCTTAGTAATTGAGGTGCCCCTTAACCAAATCTGGGCTCCGTATAGCAAGTGTCCTCCGGGGGTGTTCCGAGTGATTTTTCGAGCCGATTTTTTCAACAATATTTATTTTCCAAAAATACCTAAAAATACACAAAACACCAAAATAAGGACGAAAACGAGTACCAACAATACGAAACATTGAGAACAAATTAGACACATAAATACGTCTATCAAATACCCCCAAACTTATTATTTGCTAGTCCTCGAGCAGAACTAATAAAAAATAAATAAAACCGAGTTAATATCGGGAGGGTTTACCAGAGGTGTGCCCACAAAACCATTACTCCAAACCCTAGCTATCTATGCTGAACCTTGGAAGGCACTAAAGAATCTCCTTGGTTGGCATACTTATTGACTACAGGAGGAAGTACCCTGATGCGAAATTCCAATTTCTGTACACGAGTTTGCACTCAAGCATACTAAAATTCATATAAAGTGACAGAGCTCTACTCAGATAGTTTCTGGACATCATAAATCGGAGTCAACCAATCACATGAATAGATTAAGAAGATGGATGTAGAGAAAAATGTGGATGATGTTGACTAAGGTGAACCTATCCTAATGGACTGAGATACTGGTTTGGACTAATATCAACACACTGACAAATACAAGGGAACCAGTGGTCGATAATCCTAACTCTAGGTCAACTCAGCTGGCATATACAAGGGTACCAGTGGTCGACTTTATTGTATTTATTCCGGTTGGTCTGGTGGTCTGGTCTCAAATTTTTTTATTTTATATTTTATTATTATTAATTTTTATTTTTATCTCAGGATATGGCGAAACTACCATGTTTTCTTTTCTAACACCTGAGCTCTGTGCTTTTATGAATAGGCTCTTATAGATGTTTCCATCTAATCAGATTGGTTCCTCAACTCCTACAATCAAAATGTTCCCATCCACTTAGATCGGTTAGTGCCAACCTTAATAAACATAAATTTCTAGGCTCTGGAGTTTATTTATTGCAACTAAAAGCTAACAAAAAGTTTCTTCCCCACCCCCAAACCTAAATCTAACATTGTCCTCAATGTTTCTAATGAAAGAGCAATACCAAAAAGTAAAGTAACATGAGGAATCAGTAAAGAGAGAAGTCGGAAAGATAGTACCTGGGTGAAGAGAGAAATCAAAAACTAATATACAACATACAATCGCCTCGATGGTCAATCAAGGGTAAACATGGTCCTCCATAGGGACCTCCTCAACATCACCTGTTGGAAAGGGCTCTAAAAAGGGTTTCAATCTCTGACCGTTAACCTTCGAAGAACTACTACCATCCGGTGTCTCGATCTCAATAGCTCCATGAGGAAAGACATTGCGAACAATAAAAGGACCCGTCCACCGAGAACGTAACTTCCCAGGGAAAAGATGCAAGCGGGTATCATACAGAAGAACTTTTTGACCTGGAGAAAATGACTTCCTTAAAATATTTCTATCATGCACAAGTTCCATTTTATTCTTATACTCCTTCGCACTATCGTAAGCATCAATACGAATCTCGTCCAACTCATTGAGCTGGAATTTCCTATGGGCTCCTGCCTTGTCAAGAGAAAAGTTTAGCTGCTTAACAGCCCAATAAGCTCTATGTTCTAACTCGATAGGTAAATGACATGCCTTTCCATACACAAGCCGATAAGGCGACATTCCAATGTGGGTCTTAAACGCAGTACGGTAAGCCCATAAGGCATCAATAAGCCTAGACGACCAGTCTTTCCGATTAGGATTAAATGTTTTCTCTAATATACGTTTTATCTCCCAATTGAAAACCTAAACCTGACCACTAGTCTGTGGATGATACGGGGTAGCTACCTTATGTGTAATACCATATTTATTCATCAAAATCCTAAAAGGTCCATTACAAAAGTGCGACCCACCATCACTAATTATAGCCCACGGTGTACCAAAACGTGTAAGAATATTATTTTTCAAGAAATCAATCACAACCCTATGGTCATTGGTTTTACACGAAACTGCCTCAATCCACTTAGAGACATAGTCTACAACGACAAGGATGTATAGGTTACCAAAAGAATTAGGAAACGGACCCATAAAGTCAATACCCCACACATCAAAGACCTCGACAACTAAAATAGGGTTCAAGGGCATCATGTTCCTACGGGAAATGGTTCCTAATTTCTGGCAACGTTCACAAGTAACACAGTAACTGTGGGAGTCTTTAAACAACGAAGGCCAATAGAATCCACACTGCAATATCTTAGCAGCAGTCTTCTTAGCACTAAAGTGACCCCCACACGCATGATCATGACAAAAGGAAATAATACTGGACTGGTCACTCTCAGGTATACATCTCCTAATAATCTGGTCTGGACAATACTTAAACAAATAAGGATCATCCCAAAAGAAGTGCTTAACCTCAGCTAAAAATCTAGAACGCTCTTGTTTACCCCAATGTTGGGGCATTCGACCAGTAACAAGATAGTTCACTATATTCGCATACCAAGGTAATTGGGTAACAAAGAACAATTGTTCATCAGGAAAGTTGTCCCTTATAGGAAGGGAATCATTAAGGGTATCCACAACAAGTCTAGACAAGTGGTCTGCTACTACATTTTCTGCACCCTTTTTGTCTCTAATGTCCGGAGAAAACTCTTGTAACAACAGGATCCACCTAATCAATCTAGGTTTCGTATCCTTCTTAGACAAAAGATATTTCAAAGCAGCATGATCAGTATATATTACGATCTTAGAACCTAAGAGATAGGGTCTAAACTTGTCTAAGGCAAACACAATGGCTAACAGTTCCTTCTCCGTAGTGGTATAGTTCAACTGGGCATCATTCAGAGTTTTGCTAGCATAGTAAATTACATGAAGTAACTTGTTTTCTCGCTGACCTAGCACAACACCAATAGCATAATCTGAAGCATCGCACATGATTTCAAAGGGTAGGTTCCAGTTGGGTGCCTGGACTATGGGGGCGGTAGTGAGTAAAGTTTTAAGCTTCTCGAAAGCCTCTAAACAAGCATCATCAAAGACAAACTTAACATCTTTTGCAAGCAAATTGCAAAGAGGTCTAGAAATCAAGCTAAAATCCTTAATGAATCGACGATAAAAACCAGCATGCCCTAAGAATGACCTAATACCTTTTACGGTTTTTGGGACCGGTAAAGTTTTAATAAGGTCAACTTTGGCTCTATCTACCTCTATACCCTTTGAAGATACGATATGCCCTAGAACAATTCCTGAACGAACCATGAAGTGACATTTCTCCCAATTAAGCACTAAATTCTTTTCCTTACACCTAGTCAAAACTAATGACAAATGATGCAAGCACTCATCGAAAGACGAACCAAACACTGAAAACATCCATAAAGACCTCTAAGAACCGTTCTACCATGTCAGAAAATATGCTCATCATACAACGCTGAAAGGTCGCAGGGGCATTACATAGGCCGAAAGGCATGCGTCTATACGCAAAGGTACCAAAGGGACAGGTAAAAGTGGTTTTCTCTTGGTCTTCTGGGGCAATAGGAACCTGATTATAACCGCAGTATCCATCTAAAAAGCAATAATGGCTACGTCCAGCTAATCTCTCTAGCATTTGGTCGATGAAGGGAAGGGGAAAGTGGTCCTTCCTAGTGACCTTGTTCAATTTTCTATAGTCAATACAGACACGCCAACTCGTGGTCATTCGGGTTGGGATTAACTCATTGTTATCATTCTGGACTACAGTAATACCGGATTTCTTGGGAACAACCTGAACGGGGCTGACCCACTTACTGTCTGAAATGGGGTAGATAATGCCTGCATCTAACAGCTTCAGAACCTCGGTTCGAACAACTTCTTTCATATTAGGGTTCAGTCGACGTTGCATCTCCCTAGAAGGTTTGGTGTCACTCTCTAAATAGATATGATGCATACAATCAATAGGACTTATACCCTTAATGTCTGCTATGGTCCACCCTAAAGCTTCCTTGTTATTCTGAAGGACAGTCACTAGCCTACTTTCCTGATCACTATCCAAGTCGGATGCTATAATCACAGGTAAAGTTTCAGAGGGGCCTAAAAACATACTTCAGGGTATCTGGTAATGGTTTAAGGTCCAACTTGGGAGGCTTTTCCAACGAAGGAACTAGGGTAGACTCGGGAACGGGTAAAGGTTCGAACTTAGGTTTCCATCCATTACTAGTGTCTAACAAAGGGGTTGAATCTAACAAAATTCACCTCATTAATCACATCATCATCATCAAAATCAATCCCAAAGTGAGCTAGGCATTTCTCTAATGGATCTTCTATCAAAGTGTTTGGTAATGACTCCTCTACTAAGGTGCCTATCATGTTCACCTCTTCTACGCTCGAGTCGTCCAGTTCCTGGGGTAGCTTACTAATGTGAAAGATGTTCAGCTCAATAGTCATATTACCAAAAGACAAATTCATAATACCAGTTCGACAGTTAATGATCGCATTGGATGTTGCTAAAAATGGGCGACCTAAAATCACCGGTATCTGGTTCTCTGGGTCAGGGACAGGTTGGGTATCTAGGATAACAAAATCCACTGGATAAATAAACTTGTCGACCTCAATAAGAACATCCTCGATCACACCACGAGGAATTTTAACGGACCTATCAGCTAACTGGAGTGTCATCTGGGTAGGTTTCATCTCACCAAGTCCTAGCTTAAGGTACACATGGTATGGAAGTAAATTCACACTGGCTCCTAAGTCAAGCAAAGCTTTCTCAACACGGTGTTTACCTTGTGCAAGAAATGGTTAGGGGACCCTGGGTCTTATACTTAGGAGTAGTGGTATTCTGAATAATGGAACTCACGTGACTAGCTAGGAAGGCTTTCTTTGGACACTAAGCTTACGCTTTCGTGTACCAAGTCCTTAAGGAACTTGGCATAAGCCGGAATCTGCTTAATCGCATCCAACAATGGTAGGTTGATAGTAACCTGCTTAAAAACCTCTAATATATCATTAAAGTTGGACTCCCTCTTAGTCGGAACTAGCAGCTGGGGAAACGGGGCTCGGGAACAAAGCCGGGCTCAGCAGGACCCTCATTGGTCTCTTTGGAGACTCTATCAGTCTTCTCATTCTCTGGCTCAGAAGGGTGAACTACAGCATGTTCACTATTAGGCATGGAAACCTTGTTGTCTATCTCTCTACCGCTCCTAAGGGTTTTAATAGCATTTACATGATCGGATAGTCTTTCACATATTTCATTAATTCCTCTAGGGTTTGGTTGAGTTTGACAATGAAACTTACCTCTTTCTCTTAAATACTCATTTATATGACTAACCTGGGTTTTCAACTCGGAAATATCCTGAGAGTTAGCCTGACCTATTCTCTTATTTTCTTCTAAACCTTGAGCAACAGATTGCTGAAACTGCATAGTGTTACGAGTTAACAAAGCAAGAGACTCTTCTAAACTCATAATCTTCTTATCCGAAGGGTTCTGAAACTGTGCCGGGGCTGAAGGATTCTTAGGATAGACAAAACCTGGGGGAGCTTGAGAGTTACTAGACTTACCTTGATTCTGGCCCTTAGACCAAGAAAGGTTGGGATGTTTTCTCCAGCCAGGGTTATAGGTTTCTGAATAAGGGTCAAATTTCTGACGGTTATCGAATCTAGTGTTGTTATAAAGAGTATTGGCTTGCTCTTCAACAATATGGTCTTCCCAAAAAGGTTCTATTCTACCACTAGTACCACTAGAATGACCTAATTCCAACGCTTCTAACCTTTTGGCTGTGGCTGCTATTTTAGCATCTGACTCATAGGATCCTTCTACCCTATTAACATTTCCTCTACTTAGAAGAATTGTTTTCTGGGGTTCCCTATTATTTTCCCATTGTTGGGTCTTATTGGCGATTTCATTCAAAAATGTCATCGCCTCATCAACAGTTTTATTCTCAAACCCACCTGTGCATAAGGACTCAACCATGGTTGTTGTTGAATAATCTAAACCCTCGTAGAGGATCTGAACTAACCTAACCTTCTCTAAACCATGATGAGGACATTGAGATATTAAGTCATTGAACCTTTCTAAATACCTATATAAAGATTCTCCCTCTTGTTGAGCAAAAGTACAAATTTGTGTCCTAATAGACGATGTTTTGTGCCTTGGGAAAAACTTATGTATAAAGGCATATGTAAGTTGTTCATAGGTTTCAATTGACTCAGAATCCAAACTATCAGCCAAGATTTGGCTTTATCTTTTAAGGAAAAGGGGAATAACCTAAGTTTCAATGCATCCACTAAGTTTTTTAATTTTCAGAGTACTACATACTTCCTCAAATTACCTAACATGAAAATAGGGGTTCTCATTCTCTTTTCCTAAAAAGGTTGGGAGCATCTGTAAAGTCCCAGGTTTGAGTTCATAATTTGCCTCGGTTTCAGCTAACTTGATACAAGACGGACGAGAGGTCCTAGTTGGGTTCAATAAAGCTTTTAAAGTTACCATTTATGGCACTACCAAAGGACTAGAAGTACTTTCTTCACAAAGAAGCAGATTCTCAAAACTGAAGTTTCCAAAAACGGGGCTCTCTAAAGAAGAGTCTTCGAGCTCCCCGCCTTCACAAGAAGAACTACTAGGTTTATCACTAATCAGACGACCTAGAGTGTTTCTTTCCCAAGCCCGTTCTCTAATGACCTCGGGCATACACTAGAAAAACAAAACTAAAACGAAAAGCCCTAAAAGGGAAGGGAAGTTCTATCCAAACACAAACAAGGCTGACTCCACCACAGCAAACCTACTGAATTCTAGCAAAAAAAAAGCGTGATGGCTCCACTTAGATTGTTTCTAGACCAGCTTCTAATCCTTCGAAAGGGAATTCGTTACAATTTAAGCAAACCCCTCTGGAATCAATCCGAGTCAAAGTAAGTTGAATTGAGGCGAGGGAAGCTCAGTTGAGCTTTGATACCCAAGGCCTCACCGCTATCACAAGGCGGCGCAGTCACGCATTCAACTCACAGAAACCATCATGAACTTCGAAGTATGCTAAAAGAGTAACCAATATTTTTCGAACGACTTTCCTACTAAGCTCGTTACCCTATAGGTATCGTTCTATTCCAAATTTTAAATCTTAGGTTCGCGTTTGGTTTCGTTTTCCTAAGGCGGGCAAGAAGAGAACGGTGATGAAATCCGAACCCTTATCTTGTATGGCCAGTCCTTGCCCTTTACTAGGAATTTAAAACAGCCGTTTTCAGTTCCTCAACATATATGCAAACGAAGGAATACAGTAACTCGCTGACAGGGTATTCGCGAGTGTTTCGACAAACTTACCTCCCGTTACAGACGGGGGATGAACCGTTGTCGTCGACTTGGGCCACAACTCCTATGTTGTGTACGAACCCGAGGGGCCGAGGTGATATCGTAATCACCGTCCTTCTCTGCAAACAGTTTAATATTTAATCTACCCTTCCGTAGGGTTTAAAAAAAATTAATGTCCAAATGTCCAAAGTCCAAAAGAAAGGTCCAACAATAAAGTGCAAAAAGAAAAAGAAAAATACAAAATAAAAAGAATTCCTAATACAATCTAATAAAATAACACTCTCTTTTTTTTCGCCCTTTTTCTATAAAATAAAAAAAAATCTTCTTCTTTAGCTCCTTTCACTTTGCCTTTTACTTCAAGTCTTTAAATATTCTCCAAAAGCTTTGGCAAAAATTTCTTTCGCTCCAAATTCCCAAAATCTGAAAGGAAAAGACAAAAACCCCAAAAACGTAAAGAAGAACAAAAAAAAAACTAAAAAAACTAAATCTAAAAACTCTATCCTAAAGACAAGTCCCCGGGAGCGGCGCCAAAATTGATGGTATTTTCAATGATGTTGTAGTAAAGAGTTCGTTGAGGCTTGTGAAAGCAATGAATTCTAGACTTAATAGAACATAAAAATATAGAAAACTTAACTCAAAATTGATTTCAAGTGATTGGAAAATAACCAAGACACTAGAATCCACTATTACACATGAATGATGTCAAATATTTCATAACTCTAATTATCCTTTTAATCCTTTATTTCTTAATCCACAAATAATCAAACATATTCTCAAAAATTAATTGTATCCCCTAAGCATATATTATCTAACCAAAGCATAACCTATCTAATTGAATCACAACTAATGAAGAAAATTATGTAAACTTTTAAGAACTCTGCAAAAGCAGTGATTGAGTGAATTATAATTAAATATTAGAGAAAATGAAATAGTTATCCATTGTTCATGTGTGAATAGCTTCATCCATTTCCTTGGTTACGAGAGAATTAGCCGCTCATCATGTTGGAAACACGCTCAAAAATTGATTTCATTTATGCTCAAAGGGTTACAAATGATGAATAAGGGAGAATTATAATAAAAATCGGGTTTGCAACGCTTATAACTGTTGCAAAAACCGTTACAAAGAGCCGTTACTGTTGTTGTTGCGTTTTTTAAGTCTGCCTGTAAACTGCGACCCACAGATGAGTTGCTGTCACGGTTCAAAAACGACTGCTGGTGCAGGTGCGTTCTTCGTGTTCTTCAGTTTTGCAGCAGCAGAAATGGCATCTCTGCAAATTTGATTTTTCGCTCTATGGTGCTCTTTTTCTCTCCCAATCTCTCTTTCTCCCTTCTCTATGATCCCCTCACCCTATATATATTCAACAGCAGCCAAAATATCACGCCATAACTCTCACAAATTTTCATTAAACTCGGCAGTGAAGAAAAATATTCTGAGAATATTTTCTTCCCTGTTTTAGCTTCTCACGTGTTTCTAAAACTGCAAAATCTCCTCATTTATCTTCTTCACGGTCCAGAGTGTTGCTAGAGTCATCATACACGAGCAGAAAACGCATAAATCATCCAAAAACCGTGAACTATTCTTCTCATGCACGGGCTAACCTGATTCCTTGTCACGGATTTTCCAGCCAAATTTGATCGAAACCAACACCCATAACAGCTCTTTTATGACATATCACAACTACCCATGAAATTTCAGCCCTTTAGTCCACCTAGAACATCTTCAAATTTCGATCGAAACATTCTCAGAGAACTGCCACATTTTTCCCGCCAATTTTTAAGTTTCAAATGAAGAAGATGGTGTCCCCCTAACCATCTGTGGGGTGCGAATAGCATCTGCCTTTTTTGGGGTGCCCCTTAGTAACTGAGGTGCCCCTTAACCAAATCTGGGCTCCGTATAGCAAGTGTCCTCCGGGGGTGTTCCGAGTGATTTTTAGAGCCGATTTTTCCAACAATATTTATTTTCCAAAAATACCTAAAAATACACAAAACACCATAATAAGGACGAAAAAGAGTACCAACAATACGAAACATTGAGGACAAATTAGACACATAAATGCGTCTATCAGAACATGAACTGAAATCATATAGAAAGTTCTGGATCCTCACGAGTCTTGAGATCGTTGAACTTATGAACGACATCATCTTCTGCAACTTTAGAAAAGATATCTTCATTGAGAAGGTCTTTAATTTGTATTTTCATGAGATCAAGGTCAGATGTAACCTTTTCCAACTCAGTTTTTAACACATCAAGACTTTTCAAGGTACCATCAAGTTGCAGTTTTTCTTCCTTGTTGATCGCTGTCGTATGCGTCAAAAATAATTTCACTTTCCTAAAGTATATGATAAGAAAGAGTTCGTTTCCACAGAGAGGCAAATTTAGTTATTATGTATTCAATTTCCTAAAGTAACCAATTGGGGGGATTTTCGATTTTTATGTAAACAATAGAAGTAAATCAAAAGCAAAGTAATTGGAGAAATAATCAATGAGAGAAAGATATTGGTCAAGGAATTCATCTTCTATCTTAAACATGTGCTTGCATACATGATTAGAATTACAATTTAATCTCTTCATCATCAAAAGCCTAGAGTATCAAGAGAGCAAGATATTCCAATAATTTCCTAAGTTCATCAACACACACATTAGAGCTGCGTATGTGAATTCTACCTAAAGAATAACCTAACGCCTTGCACTAATTAAGTTCAATTCCTAGGAGCTTTAAGTTTTGGAAATAGGCTAATCAATGCAATTGTCATACATTGCGCATGACAATTCGGACAAAGGTCAAACTCTACATATGATTACAAGAGTGTATCACTACAAACCGTAATCATATCATGCTCTCGTATTCGGGGTTATCGCTTGATGAAAAACCCTAAAATAGATATGGACAACGATGCAAGTTCAATTAATTGGCCACTTAACTAACCAAACATCTAAGTCCTATCACAATACATCAATCATGTGATTATTAAAACAATAGAGATTTGAACGATAATCAAGAGAGAAAACTAATGCATTAATCAAGCACAAGTTGTAGATATAGGACTACATCCTTAACCAATAATATAAGATTTAGCTACTCATAGCTATGGAGTTCATCATAATCAATAATCAAATAAAGAAGATGAAAAATAAATACGAAAGAAAACCCTAGTTGTGTAAACAAAAGCGGCTTTCTCCTTAGCTCCAAGAATAATACGTGATCCCCAAAAGTTGTAGAAGTCTTCTCTTTTATAGCTCCTCTTGTTCCAAAATTAGGTCCAAGTCTTCAAAGTCCATTAGATAAAAATCCACGTGGCCCAAAAGCGAGAAAAACCCATGTAGAAACTCTGCCAAAAACATCGTCCGAAATGGACGGAGGTTGGCCGGAAAAGTCTCCGGAATACTGTCGTCGGTTACCGGCAAAGTCCGCCCGGTCACCGGTCAAACGGGTCAAGTCGTCGAGTCAACTCAGTCAAAGTCATGAGTCAACTCGGTCAAAGTCATACCGAGTCAGAGGCTGAGTCAGACAACTCATCTGAATCAGAGGCTAACTGGTCTGACTTGTCAGGCCACAGTCTAGCACAAGCCAGAACTGTGTGTTGCACAATGATTGTGCACCACTGCTACACTCCATTTGATCTTCCCTGTAACTTCAATTCAGCTGAAGTTACACACTTCACAGCTCAGGCCAACTCTGAATTTCACCACCATCGCAAAGCCGAATGCAGTACCTTCATCTTCACTTACACAACATCAACCCATTTCCAACTGCACCCATGGAATTCACCTGCAACAACCACCAGCTGCTCCATTGCATAACATCAATCCACCTCAGCTGCAATGTGAACTGCAGCCAATTGCAATTCCAACAGCAGCAACCTGTAGCTTCATTCACAGCTTACACTCATAGACCTGCAACAGCTGAAACTCAACTCAACCATCACCTTGTAATAACATCATTCAGTTGCAAATCCACCAACACCTAGGAGAAGCATTTGCATCACCAGCACTCCTCCAATCTCACTACCAGAACCTCACATTAGACTTTAGCACTACCCTTCTTTCAGCTTCAGTGTCACCAGCAAACACCATCTGCAACTTATCACAGTTCCCATGTTTTATGTTGGTCTAATAATCTTCAATATAACCATGAATCGATGGCCACCAGAGTTCCTCCCTGTCCTAAACATTCATCTAAACCCAGAAGTCCAATAAACTCAGCCACCAACAAGCTCCATCTCTGTCTCAATTACCATCTCTGCAACTAATTGCAGCAGCAACTTGAACTGCAACTGCTTATGAGCCAACACCAGATCCATTAATTCATACCCATGAACATCTTCCATCTCCATCTCCATCTCAAGAGCAGCTTCAACATACAGCAACCCTAATTTATGTTTCTCCTAGATCGACAACATCAAATGAGCAACCACAACTCAATTTCTTCCATGTTTCTCTTCGAACTCGATCTGCAATCAGCACGGAACATCATAGATTCACTCAACTCGAATACCCATTCTTCTGATTCTTCAATGGCTCAATCATCTCATCCAATTCGATTTCAACTTCTCAATAGATTAAATCCTAATTCATCTCAGATGTCTTCTCTCAACCTCATACCAGAAGCAACAACTCATTTCACTAACACCAATTTCATCTCTGAATCCGAGTTCTCTGAGTTTTAGCTGTGCCTCCATTGTTCAGGTGGAGAAGAGAAAGAGAACCAATTATGATAAAATGATTTTTTTCTCTGAAGTTTAGGTTTTCTGTAAGAATTGAGGTTGGATGTAACCACCCCAGCTCTGAGAACCCCAGAGTATAAGCACCCAATATTTAGATTCAGGCCACCAAATGACAGCCCTTTATCCTCCAGTATGCTCCGATAACACTTACCTGTGCAACGAAAATTCCGCCCTCTTACTTCTCAGATGAATGCTCCTTTCTTCTCTTGAATTCTTTCACCAACAACATCCGCCTCTTACTTCTCAGATTCACTTTCTCTCTTCAATTTCAATTCATCACTAAAGCTGTCGTATTTTTCAGACAGATAATTTTCATCACTAAAACCGACATGCTTTTCAGACATAGATGAAGAAATAAAACAAATCATGAGAAGTAGTTCGCCTCCAACAACATTTGTATCTTTTTGCCTTGTTCTCCTTCTTTTGTTCCAAATGACTCCAAAGTACCTAAATACTCAAAAACAAACATAAGATAAATAATTTTGAAGTAAACTTCGCAAAGAAAGCATAAATACTAGATGTAAAATTAGGTTTTTTAGACACCTATCAAATTCCCCCACACTTAGACTTTGCTAGTCCTCTAGCAAATCAAACAAAATAATTATAAAACGTACATACAACTCCATGTCGCTGAGGATACGGTTACTCTTAACATGAATAACAGGCCTTTGAACCCCTAGGTGTCCCTAGTGGACGAGTTATAGTCTCGTGAAGGTTTACAAGAGGTGTACCTACAAAACCTTTTCTTCCAAAATCCAGCTACTTGTGACAAGTTAATGACACTAAACATTTTTTTTCGATGGCATACAATCAATGATAACAGGAGGAAGTACCCACTTTCGAATCCAATTCATTCATAAATTAGTAATATAGCTTAATCAGAGAGTTGAATACAACCACAATACTCGGAATCTAATCAACCACAATCACATGAAAAGATTAAGAAGATGGATATAGAAAGTAGATGGTGGCGGACTGTTGACTAAGGTGAACGGTGTTTCCCATATCTGTCTGAAGGTCACTGCCAAAACAAACCTAAAAATCCTATTGGATTGAGCTACTGGTCCGAAAACTAATATCAACACGACTGACAAATACAAGGGCACCAGCGGTCGACAAACTTAATTCTAGATCAACACGACTGGCATATACAAGGGAACCAACGATCGATTTTATTCAACACAATAATATTTTTTTATTTCTTTTCTTTTCTTTTCCTTTTTTCCCTTTTTTTCTTAATGACATCATGATTGGATCTTGTGGATCCAAGCGCATGTTTCTTGTCAGCAGATTACATGATAGTTCCCTTGGATCCTGCACTCCACGCTTGCTTAGGCGACAGAGACAAGGAGAACACACACATATTGCTTTATCCAAGTGTCATTTTTATTCCTTTTGGTCAATTGGTCGGTCTTTTTTTTTTCTTTTTCTTTTAGCAACTCAATCACTATATTTCATCCTAGCAGTGATAACAATTCGACGTTCGTGCCTCACCAATTCACTTAGAAAAACAATAGATAAATATGGAAAAATAAAAATAGAACATGATATGGTGACGACTCCGAGATATGGTGACAACTAACATATTATGTATTCTTATATTTTGTTCGTTTTCATATGAATAAACTCTACTAATGGGTTCCTCAACTCCTACAACCACGATGTTTCCAATAGTGTAATGCACAAGTTGCTAGACTTAGGAGTTTATCATTGTTTTTTTTTCTTTTTTCTAATTTTTTATATATATTTTTTTTGTTTTTCACAAAAAGCATCAAATAAACTAACTATACAAACATATAAATGCTCCCCCACACTTAAACTTTACATTATCCTCAATGTAGAATTCAAAGTAGAGTTCAAGGTGGGAAATTCCGCAAGTAAGATGCAAAAACAAAGATAAAATGCTTAAAAATAAAAAGATAAAGATAAAGATACAAAACCGGTGGGTTACCTCCCACTTAGCGCTTGGTTTAAAGTCGTCAGCCCGACTTTCTCCTTGCATGCTAAGGCTCCTCCAGAGGGAGTACTTCCACAAGGTTAACTCCTTCCACGACTTTCGAAGAGAAGTTCTCATAATATGGTTTCAACCTGTGCTCATTTACTTTAAGTTCATTTCCTGTAGCTAAACTACGAATTTCCACTGCACCATGAGAAAACACATTAGTCACAACAAAAGGTCCAATCCAACGTGACCTTAATTTACCCGGAAATAATTGCAAAAGAGAATTAAACAAAAGCACTTTCTGCCCCATGCAAAATTGTTTCTTTGTAATCATATGATCATGAAATGCCTTTGTCTTTTCCTTGTAAATTCGTGAGCTTTCAAATGCATCATTGCGAATCTCCTCTAACTCTTGGAGTTGTAACTTCCTTTGCCTTCCAGCACCATCCAACTCCATATTTCATTGCTTAATAGCCCAAAACGCCTTATGCTCAATTTCCACGGTAAGTGACAAGGTTTACCATACACAATCCTAAAGGGAGACATCCCAATAGGTGTCTTGTATGCGGTTCTATACGCCCACAAAGCATCATTAAGTCGCATGCTCCAATCTTTCCTTGTCGGATTCACCGTCTTCTCAAGAATAGATTTCACCTCCCGGTTAGAAACCTCGGATTGTCCATTTGTTTGTAGATGGTAGGGTGTTTCAATCCTATGCGACACATTGTACTTCCTTAACAAGCTTTGCAAGAACCTGTTTTTGAAGTGTGAACCTCCATCGCTAATTATAGCCTTTGGAATTCCAAACCTTGCAAATATATTTGCTTGCACAAAATCTGAAACAACTTTAGAATCATTAGTTGGGGTGGCCTTAGCTTCCACCCATTTCGAGACATAATCCACAACAAGCAAAATATAATAATTCCCACTAGAATTGACAAAAGGGCCCATAAAATCAATTCCCCATACATCAAAAACCTCAAAAAATTGAATAATAGTTTGTGGCATTTGATTTCGAGCACCTAGATTTCCTGTTCTTTGGCACCTATCACATGTGATACAAAATGCATGCGCATCCTTAAACAAAGTTGGCCAAAAGAAACCACATTCTAGTACCTTGAGAGCGGTTCGCTTGCTCCCAAAGTGTCCTCCACAAGCATATGAGTGGCAAAAAGACAAGATAGAATTAAATTCTAATTCGGGAACGCACCTTCTTATTACTTGGTCACTACAATGTTTCCATAAGTATGGATCATCCCATATGTATTGGTTTCCTAACTTCTTAAGTTTGTCCCTCTCAGCACGAGACAAGTTCTTTGGGATTTGTCTAGACACTAAGTAATTAACAATATCAGCGTACCATGGTTCTCCAAAGGCAATTGCGAATAGTTGCTCATCCGGGAAACTTTCACGCAATGGGATAGCTTCCTTGTCCATATAAAGACGGCTCAAATGATCCGCAACGGTGTTCTCAATTCCTTTATTGTCTTTGATCTCTATATCAAATTCTTGCAAGAGAAAAATCCATCGTATGAGCCTCGGTTTCGCCTCTTTCTTCATTAGCAAGTACCTAAGTGCTGCATGATCAGAAAAGACAACAACTTTTGTACCAATTAGATAAGAGCGAAACTTTTCCAAAGCAAAAACAATAGCTAATAACTCTTTTTCAGTGGTTGTGTAGTTTTGTTGGGCTTCATTGGGTGTCCTAGAAGCATAATAAATGGCATGAAGTATCTTCCCCACACGCTGCCCAAGCACCGCACCAACCGCATAATCACTTGCATCACACATGAGCTCAAAAGGCTTGCTCCAATCCGGTGGTTTAATGATAGGGGATGAAATCAAAAGTTCTTTCAAACGATTGAATGCCGCCACACACTTATCATCAAAGTTAAAAACCACATCTTTTTGCAATAAATTGCAAAGTGGTGATGCTATCTTGGAAAAGTCCTTGATGAATCTACGATAAAAACCTGCATGACCAAGAAAAGAGTGTATCTACCTCACCGTAGTGGGAGGGTTTAGAGAAAGAATAAGGTCTATCTTAGATTTATCGACTTCCAAGCCTTTAGAAGATATTATATGGCCTAACGCTATGCCATGAGTTACCATGAAATGACACTTCTCCCAATTCAGCACAAGATTTGTTTCAACACATCGTTCAAGGATTAATGATAAATTATGCAAGCAAAGGTCAAATGAATCACCAAAGACACTAAAGTCATCCATGAAGACTTCGATTATGTTTTCAACATATTCTGAGAAGATACTTACCATACACCTTTGAAAGGTAGTTGGAGCATTGCACAAGCCAAAAGGCATCCTTCTATAAGCAAAAGTACCGAAAGGACAAGTGAAAGTGGTTTTCTATTGATCCTCCGGCGCTATCACAATCTGATTATAACCTGAATAGCCATTAAGGAAACAATAGTAAGCATGTCCAGCTAAACGTTCAAGCATTTGATCCATAAAAGGTAATGGAAAATGATCCTTCCCAGTGGTGACATTCAATTTTCTATAATCAATACAAACCCTCCAACCGGTTTGCACACGAATTGGGACAAGTTCATTCTTATCATTCTCCACCACCGTCACACCTGATTTCTTTGGTACCACTTGTACCGGGCTTACCCACTTGCTATCGGATATGGGGTAGATAACACCCACATCCAAAAGCTTGAGTATCTCCTTTTTCACAACTTCCATCATGGGAGGGTTCAAACGACGTTGCGCTTCCCTTGTAGGTTTTGCATCGTCTTCCAATCGGATCTTTTGCATACAAACGGCAGGGCTTATACCCTTGATATCGGCAATTGTCCATCCTATGGCCGTCTTGTACGTCCTTAGAACCCTTAGAAGTTTTTGCTCCTGTAATTCATTAAGCTCATTAGAAACAATCACAGGTAATTCTTCGTTATCACCCAAGTACAAGTAATTTAAGTGACTTGGAAGAGGTTTCAATTCTAACTTTGGAGATTTAACAATAGAAGGAACAAGCTTTTCATCATTGCAAGGTAAAGAAGCATATGAAATATTCTTAAGTGCAGATTTTTCCGGTAATGAGTCAAGAGAACCAATGGTTTCTTTAATCTCATCACCATACTCTAAACCATCATCAATGGGTGTAGTGAGCACGGTTTCCAAAGTATCAGCACCATTCAACTCAAACATTTGCTGCGCCAATGTATCCATCACATCAATGGAGAAACAAGAATTGACATCACTAGGATATCTCATCGTCTCGAAAATGTTGAAACGTATTATTTCTCCATCAAACTCCATAGTTAGCGTTCCCTTGTCCACATCAATAATGGTTTTCTCCGTTTTCATGAAGGGACGTCCAAGTAGCAATGGAAGAGATGAGTCCGGTGAACCTTCATCCATCTCTAACACACAAAAGTCAGCTGGAAATACTAGTTGATTAACCTGCACAAGAACATCCTCAACAATACCCATTGGGTAAACATTAGAGCGATCGGCTAATTGCAATACGATTCCAGCCTTTTTAAGAGGACCAAGATCGAGTGAGTTATACATAGATGCAGGCATAACATTAACAGATGCACCTAAGTCCAACATAGCTTTGTTAAATGTGGTGTTACCAATTGTGACTGGAATGTCAAAGCTACCGGGATCCTTGCATTTCAGTGGGAGTTTGTGTTGTAATATTGCCGAAGCATTCTCCCCCACAGTTAGCACTTCATTACCTTTGAGTCTTTGCTTATTGGTACACAAGTCCTTCAACACCTTTGCATACTTTGTAACTTGCTTGATTGCATCTATGAGTGGTATGTTCACATGGATCTTCTTGAGAACGTCTAAAATCTCCTTTTCTAGTTCCACCTTCTTGGAATTTGCAAATCTACGAGGAAAAGGTATATGAGGAACATAAGTAGAAACCGAAGTTTTAGAGTTAGAAATAGGTACCTCAGAATTTTGGGGAGAATCCTCATTTTTCTCCTCCAAAACAGGTTCCTTTGGTGTTTCCACCTTGCCCGAATCAGTAACTTCGGGTTGCACAAGTTGTGTACCGCTTCTCAACGTAATTGCATTGACACCCTCTTTTGGGTTGATAGGTTGAGAAGGGAGTTTCCCACCATTTTTTGCCTTCAACTGATTCAACTCAATAGCCATAGAACCAACTTGAGTTTGCAACTCCTTAACCGTGCTCTTCGTTCTTTGCATAAAAGATTTCAGCAACTCTTCCATACTTGTCCCCTGATTTTGAGGTTGTTGTTGTTGTTGTTGTGGGAATTGTTGTTGCTGAAATTGTTGTTGTTGTGGTTTGAAATCCGCTCGGACGGTTGAAAGTAGGTTGTTGAACCGATCCTTTCTTGTTGGCATAGCTAAAATTGGGGTGATCTCTCCATCCCGAATTGTAAGTGTTGGAGTAGGGATCATACCGTCTTTGTTGATTTGGAAAGAAAACATTAGCTTGTTTATTGGGGTCTTCATACCCTTGAAAGTAGGTTGTTGAACCGCTCCTTGCTTGTTGGCATAGCTAAAATTGGGGTGATCTCTCCATCCCGGATTGTAAGTGTTGGAGTAGGGATCATACCGTCTTTGTTGATTTGGAAAGACAACATTAGCTTGTTCATTGGGGTCTTCATACCCTTGAAGAGACTTTGGTATCACCGCGGCTGCAACTTGTTGCATCATTGTTGTCATGTTACCCATTTGTTGACGAAGTTCTTCGACCTCGCTCACTTCATTTACTCTCCTAAGAAGCACATCTGAACCACGACTTGAAAATTGTTGCGAGTTCGCTGCCATGTTCTCAATAAACTCTCTAGCTTGTGTCACCGTTTTGTTCACTAGTGCACCACCACCCGCAGCATCAATAAGATTCCTATCACTTGTTTGAAGTCCTTCATAGAAGTATTGTATTATAATTGCATCACTAAATTGGTGGTGAGGACAGCTTGCCACCAATCTCTTGTATCGTTCCCAACATTCATATAAAGATTCTCCCACATTTTGCTTCATCCCGCAAAACTCCTTGCGAATTTGAGTAGCCTTTGATGCTGGAAAATATCTCTCTAAAAAGAGTTTCTTCAATCCATTTCATGTTGTGACACTTCCGGAGGGCAAGTAATACAACCAATCCTTATCACTATCCGCCAAAGAGAATCAGAACACTTTCAACATTGCACCATCCGCATCAGTATCCGCTGGAAGCATGTCCGTGACAATGGTGTGGAAGTCCATAAGATGCTTGTTTGGGTCTTCATTCACCATGCCATGGAACTCTGGTAATTCTCTAAGCAACCCCGGATTGATATCGAAAGTAGAGTTTGTTTGAATACACCATCGTTGTGTATCCAACTTGTGAGAAGCCAAGTCCTTGAGTGTACGATTTGCATCACCCATTGCCTCTTCTTCTCCAACTAATGGTTCTTCTACGAATGGAACCTCTTGTTCTTCTTCTAGTTGTAACTCTTCTTCCACTTCTAACTCTTGTTCTTCCGTCGTGTCTTGACTTGGTTGGAGTATTGTGCCTCTTCGAGTAGCTATCCCGCACCTTGGATAGTTCCAATCTTTAGAATCCAGGGATTAGGTACCTG
The DNA here is from genome assembly GCF_003573695.1 of Papaver somniferum. NCBI lineage: Eukaryota > Viridiplantae > Streptophyta > Magnoliopsida > Ranunculales > Papaveraceae > Papaver > Papaver somniferum. The sequence goes on along the minus strand of NW_020621603.1, from coordinate 999,622 downwards.
AAAAACAATTCTCACAAACAAGTAAGAAAAATGAAACAAGAAACAAAAATCAAATACGGAAGCAAAAATGATGATAAGAAACTAAAAACTTAATAACTAGCCGTATGCCTCCCCGGCAACGACGCCAAAATTTGATCGTTGTCGTATGCGTCAAAAATAATTTCACTTTCCTAAAGTATATGATAAGAAAGAGTTCGTTTCCACAGAGAGGCAAATGTAGTTATTATGTATTCAATTTCCTAAAGTAACCAATTGGGGGGATTTTTGATTTTTATGTAAACAATAGAAGTAAATCAAAAGCAAAGTAATTGGAGAAATAATCAATGAGAGAAAGATATTGGTCAAGGAATTCATCTTCTATCTTAAACATGTGCTTGCATACATGATTAGAATTACAATTTAATCTCTTCATCATCAAAAGCCTAGAGTATCAAGAGAGCAAGATATTCCAATAATTTCCTAAGTTCATCAACACACACATTAGATCTGCGTATGTGAATTCTACCTAAAGAATAACCTAACGCCTTGCGCTAATTAAGTTCAATTCCTAGGAGCTTTAAGTTTTGGAAATAGGCTAATCAATGCATTTGTCATACATTGCGCATGACAATTCGGACAAAGGTCAAACTCTACATATGATTACAAGAGTGTATCACTACAAACCGTAATCATATCATGCTCTCGTATTCGGGGTTATCGCTTGATGAAAAACCCTAAAATAGTTATGGACAAGGATGCAAGTTCAATTAATTGGCCACTTAACTAACCAAACATCTAAGTCCTATTACAATACATCAATCATGTGATTATTAAAACAATAGAGATTTGAACGATAATCAAGAGAGAAAACTAATGCATTAATCAAGCACAAGTTGTAGACATAGGACTACATCCTTAACCAATAATATAAGATTTAGCTACTCATAGCTATGGAGTTCATCATAATCAATAATCAAATAAAGAAGATGAAAAATAAATACGAAAGCAAACCCTAATTGTGTAAACAAAAGCGGCTTTCTTCTTAGCTCCAAGAATAATACGTGATCCCCAAAAGTTGTAGAAGTCTTCTCTTTTATAGCTCCTCTTGTTCCAAAATTAGGTCCAAGTCTTCAAAGTCCATTAAATAAAAATCCACGTGGCCCAAAAGCGAGAAAAACCCATGTAGAAACTCTGCCAAAAACATCGCCCGAAATGGCCTGAGGTTGCCCGGAAAAGTCTCCAGAATAGTGTCGTCGGTTACCGGCAAAGTCCACCCGGTCACCGGTCAAACGGGTCAAGTCGTCGAGTCAACTCAGTCAAAGTCATGAGTCAACTCGGTCAAAGTCAGACCGAGTCATAGGCTGAGTCAGACAACTCAGCTGAATCAGAGGCTAACTGGTCTGACTTGCCAGGCCACAGTCTAGCACAAGCCAGAACTGTGTGTTGCACAATGATTGTGCACCACTGCTACACTGCCAGCCATATCTCCTGTTGTACAATCATTGTGCAGCACTCCATTTTATCTTCCCTGTAACTTCAATTCAACTGAAGTTACGCACTTCACAGCTCAGGCCAACTCTGAACTTCACCACCATCGCAAAGCCGATGCAGTACCTGCATCTTCACTTACACAACATCAACCCATTTCTAACTGCACCCATGGCATTCACCTGCAACAACCACCAGCTGCTCCATTGCATAACATCAATCCACCTCAGCTGCAATGTGAACTGCATCCAATTGCAATTCCAACAGCAACAACCTGTAGCTTCATTCACATCTTACACTCATAGACCTGCAACAGCTGAAACTCAACTCAACCATCACCTTGTAATAACATCATTCAGTTGCAAATCCACCAACACCTAGGAGCAGCATTTGCATCACCAGCACTCCTCCAATCTCACTACCAGAACCTCACATTAGACTTGAGCACTACCCTTCTTTCAGCTTCAGTGTCACCAGCAAACACCATCTGCAACTTATCACAGTTCCCATGTTTTATGTTGGTCTCATAATCTTCAATATAACCATGAATCGATGGCCACCATAGTTCCTCCCTGTCCTAAACATTCATCTAAACCCAGAAGTCCAATAAACTCAGCCACCAACAAGCTCCATCTCTGGCCCAATTACCAGCTCTGCAACTAATTGCAGCATCAACTTGAACTGCAACTGCTTATGAGCCAACACCAGATCCATTAATTCATACCCATGAACATCTTTCATCTCCATCTAAATCTCAAGAGCAGCTTCAACACACAGGAACCCTAATTTATGTTTCTCCTAGATCGACAACATCAAATGAGCAACCACAACTCAATTTCTTCCCTGTTTCTCTTCGAACTCGATCTGCAATCAACACAGAACATCATAGATTCACTCAACTCGAATACTCATTCTTCTGATTCTTCAATGGCTCAATCATCTCATCCAATTCGATTTCAACTTCTTAATAGATTAAAACCTAATTCATCTCAGATGTATTCTCTCAACCTCATACCAGAAGCAACAACTCATTTCACTAACACCAATTTCATCTCTGAATCCGAGTTCTCTGAGTTTTAGCTGTACCGCCATTGTTCAGGTGGAGAAGAGAAAGAGAACCAATTATGAGAAAATGATTTTTTCTCTGAAGTTTAGGTTTTCTGTAAGAATTGAGGTTGGATGTAACCACCCCATCTCTGAGAACCCCAGAGTATAAGCACCCAATATTTAGATTCAGGCCACCAAATGACAGCCCTTTATCCTCCAGTATGCTCCGATAACACTTACCTGTGCAACGAAAATTCCGCCCTCTTACTTCTCAGATGAATGCTCCTTTCTTCTCTTGAATTCTTTCACCAACAACATCCGCCTCTTACTTCTCAGATTCACTTTCTCTCTTCAATTTCAATTCATCCTTAAGCTGTCGTATTTTTCAGACAGATAATTTTCATCACTAAAACTGACATGCTTTTCAGACATAGATGAAGAAATAATACAAATCATGAGAAGTAGTTCGCCTCCAACAACATTTGTATCATTTTGCCTTGTTCTCCTTATTTTGTTCCAAATGACTCCAAAGTACCTAAATACTAAAAAACAAACATAAGTTACATAATTTACAAGAAAACTTAGCAAAGAAAGCATAAATACTAGATATAAAATTAGGTATTTTAGACACCTATCACTTGTAATATTTAAGAAAGTCATGAACCACTTCAGTAGAGATCATATCTCCATTCTCAATATCCTCATGTGAGTAAGCATAGTAACACGAGGCATCGGGATGATCATCTTCAACAAGAGTTCTTTTCTTCCTTCTTTTGGACTCAAAACCAATACCTTTAGCAAGAAAGCCTATAGTAAAACCACATGCTCGTGAAGAGGAAGACATTTCTTGATGAAACACAAAAACCTAGAGTACGTAAATGTGACCCAGTGGTTTGGTATTTAAAGGTTTCTTAGGAAGGAAGATTTTTTAGGGTTTTGAAACTGTTGACTCGAGATGGTAACCCGTGTACACAGTCAAAAAACAGTATGTCCCACAAGGAATAAGGAAAAACAAGAAAAACTTTTGCTACATGAGAATTCATAAATGGCTCAAAAATTTCATAACCTCTGTGAAGAAATTTAGAGCACAAATGTAGCACGCAGTCTTATTGCAAAGAAGAAAAAATCTTTAATGAAAGCAACAAAACTTTAAATACGAACAATACTTATGCAAACTTATCTGTAGTAAAATGTTTAGCTATGAACGATAAGAAAATAGCTTAACAAAAACAATTTTTCCATTAGTATACCTGATTAAATAACACATCTTACTTAATAAGATTTTTATGAGTAAGTTCTTTAACCCTTGTGATTAATTAGCACAAGTATGAGCTCTGAGCTCATTATAAGAAATGTGTTTATGATCAAGTCTATTTTTCCTTCTTAATTTTGAGAGGGATCCCTTTTGATTTGAGAAATTATCATAAAACTTGCTGTCATCAAAATAAGGGACATAGTTTGAGTTCTTACCAGAAGAATCTTGACCTGAGGAGGAAGACAACCTGTCTACAAATTCCTTATATCCTTCAATTATCTCTATCAGGTTATTTCTCACATCATAAATTTTTCTTCTTTCTCTTGGAATTTCATTGGCATCAAGGGTAACATTATTTCTTGACGAAACGACCTGATCTTTCCTTAGGCGATTTTTGTTAAGACTTCTGTTCTGCTTCAGAACATTTGAGGAACTCATCGAACTGACCTTCCTAGTAACATACACAGGATAAGTATGAAAACCAACTGGTTTAGACATACAAATGTTAGTTACACCTTTGAGAATTAAGTCTAAGGTGTGTTGAATTTGAACCAAGGAGTTTTTATTCAACCTAGAGTTTCTCTTTTGTTTAGCAGAGCATTTTGCATTGCAAAAGAATCATACTTTCTGATCACAAGAGTGATTATACAAATTAGTATTAACAACCTCGTTCGAAGATTTCTTCCTTTCAAGTGATGTGGAACATCCTTTAATGGGGATTTCAGACACAATCTTTCTGAATGGAAGAGATTCCGATTTTACTTCTGAAGCTGGAATTTTCTCAAAATTTCTTGGTCTGTTAGACTGCTTAGAACATCCTTGAATAGAGAGTTTACTCAATCGATGTTCAATTTCCAAATCTTCCGTTTTTAGTCTAGCCTCAAGAGACATACATGAAGAATGATCTTCAGTATTTTCTTTAAATTTGCAGTCTCTTATTACACCAAGAATCACATTGACATGATGTTTTAACGGATTAAATCTATCAGCTTGGATTCTAGAAAGATTTAGAATCAATTCACTCTCTTTAGCTGTTTCCCGTTCGCTTAGAGAAATAAACTCTTTTGAAGGGTAATCGGTAAAAAACATGTCAGAGTTTGTCTGTCTAGTTTGAACACAAGGTGAATCTATATTTGAGATTGAAGAATCTTTCTTTTTAATAGAAATAGACGAGACAGAACCTTTATTTCTGGTGACGCGTTTATCAGAGATACTACTCATGTCCATAGATTCAGATCGCTAATGCTCTGATACCAATTTAAAAGGCGAGGGTCTAACAACCACACCCAATATTTCACTTAGGAATCTGTATGGACAAACTCCAATATACTTTTATGATAATCAACTAGACGGTTAGACTCAATTAATAGAAAAGTATATCAAAGAGTTTTTATATCTCTATCTCTTGATTTAAATTTTACTCAAGCAAACTGCGAGTCTTGATTAAATACAAGAGAAATAAACTTGGATGGTACCAAAGACCAATATCCAAGGATCAATCAATATCAATCAACAACCAAAGGTCGGATTTCCAATTGATTGATTCAAACGCACAACCTGTGATATTTCAATTATATAACAAAATATAATGCGGAAAAGAAATAACGCAGACACCAGAATTTTGTTAACGATGAAACCGAAAATGCAGAAAAACCCCGGGACCTAGTCAAGATTGAACACACACTGTATTAAGCCGCTACATACACTAGCCTAATCCAAACTAACTTCGTCCTGGACTGTAGTTGAACCCCAACCAATCTCACACTGATCCAAGGTACAGTTATGCTCCTACTTCTCTGATCCCAACAGGATACTACGTACTTGATACCCTTAGAAGATCTCACCCACAACTAAGAGTTGCTACGACCCAAAGTCGAAGACTTTAATAAAAAAATCTGTATCACACATAAAAGTCTACGGTAATAGATAAATTCGTCTCCCATGAATATACCTATGAGTTTTGTTCTGTATTTTGATAAATCAAGGTGAACAGGAACCAATTGATAAACCAGACTTATATTCCCGAAGAACAACCTAGTATTATCAATCACCTCACAATAGTCTTAATCGACGCAGCGAAAAAAGATATTGTGGAATCACAAATGATGAGACGAAGATGTTTGTGGTTACTTTTTATCTTGACTATCGGAGATAGAAATCTCAAGCCAATTATTACAATTGTACTCGTACGATACAAACATCAAGATTAGATCACACAACTACAAGAAAGAAGTATCGGTCTGGCTTCACAATCCCAATGAAATCTCTAAGTCGTTAACCTGGTTTAGAAGAAGAAACCAAAATTTAAAGGAGAATCGACTCTAGCTTACAACTAGTATCACACGTAAGGTGTGGGGATTAGGTTTCCCAGTTGCTAGAGTTATCCCTTATATAGTGTTTCAAATCAGGGTTTGCAATCAATGTTAGCTTGGTAACAAAGTATTCAATATTCACCGTTAGATGAAAACCTGATTGAGATTCAAGCTAATATTTATCAACCGTGAGATCGAAAACATAGTTTGTCATACACAAATGAAATGCACGTTTGTGCGTTTGTGTAACCGCACCCAAACTTCGTGATTGATTATACAACTTGTAATCTAGGTTTTTCACCTTTTGTCTATTCTAAGGTTTTCTCTTCGGATATAAAACCATTCAATAGTTGTTGATCATAAACCCTAGGTTTTGATAGATTTCAGTTTCGGATCGTATACCAACACTTGTTAGTCGAAATCGGAGACTAGAAAGAAAAACTTCTTTTGAGGCATCTCGTAAAATCCTTGAGAAGTTTTAAACAAGATATCTCTAGATTTATTCTAGTTGTTCTTGTGTTAGAATAATTAGGTTTCTCTTTCTTTATTTAAAGAGTATAATAATCCGTAATCTACATGTTTGTTTTGATATTACTTTTACCTAGTAATTATTTTTATCAAAATAAACACAAGATTTCCAAAACCTTGATTTACATCTAAAGGGAAATCAAACCGGTGTTTTGTGCAAACAATATATCAAATCGTTTCAATCGTGTTGGTGTATCTTCTAAAGAGAACTTTGGGTTCTGCTAGAAGATTTGTGTGAAGAGTTCTTAAAGAGAATTGGTATTCTGCTAGGAGTTCTATAAGTGCTGAAGCATGTATTACATCTAGTCCGAATAGGTAGTATGAAATTGGTGTAACAGCTTATAATCAGTGTGTGTTTATTCTGGACTAGGTCCCGGGGTTTTTCTGCATTTGCGATTTCCTCTTTAACAAAATTCTGGTGTCTGTATTATTTATTTTTCGCATCATATTTTATTTTATATAATAGAAATATCACAGGTTGTACGTTAAGATCAATCAGTTCTTGTATCCGGCCTTAGGGTTGTTGAGTGAATTGATTGACACTTGAACATTGGTCTTTGGTACCGTTCAAGTTAAATCCTCTTATATTCAATCGGGCTCGCAAATCCCTATTTGCTGATTGCAGATTGAATCAAGAGATAGAGATATAAAACTCTTTGATATACTTTTTATAGATTGAGTCTAACTGTCTAGTTGATTCTCTTGAAAGTATATTGGAGTTTGTCTATTCAGATTGCCAAACGAAATATTGGGTGTGGTTGTTAGAAACCCTTGTTTTTCAAACTCCACTAAGAAACACATTATTAACATCGAGTTTTCTAATAACCCATTTACGAGAGACAACAAGTGAAATACTAGTTCATAAAGTTGTAAACTTCACCAATGGACTGAAAGCAGTACTATAATCAATCTCATATTGCTGATAACCCCTTCGCAACGAGCCTGGCTTTGTAACGCGCAATGGTACCATAGGCATCACATTTTATCGTGAAAACCCACTTATTACCAAGCACATTCATAAAAGGAAGTTGAGGTACTAGAGTCCAGGTGCCCTGTTGAAGTAAGGCATTAAGCTCCGTTATCATAGCCTGACGCCAATGTGGATATTTAAATGCTTGGGAAGCACATGTGGGAATAAAATCATCTTATTGGACATTGGTAGTGAGAACCAATGGATAACGACTATTCTTCTTGAATATTCCCGATTTAGACCGAGTGTGCATACCTTGAGTGATATTGGTGTTATTGGGTGTTGTGGTACTTGCGGGTATAACCAGATCAGTGGAAATATTTTGTAAAAGATATGTATGTGACTGTGGTGCCACACTAGTTGAAGGCAAATCTGGAGAGGGTAGTGCAGCAGCTAGTGATGGTATTGCAGCGATCTTCGGAGCTTCTACATTAGGTAAAGTTTGTGGAGCAGAAACCGGTACCATCAATAAGGGCAGTTGTACTGGATCAACTGTGATAGGTGTAGGCAGAGAAGTTAGTAATCCTGCAAAAGGGAATAAAGATTCGTCAAACACCACATGTCGAGCAATAAACATGCACCTATGAGTTGGTTCATAGCATTTGTATCCATGGTGTCGTGAACTGTATCCCATGAAAATACACTTAATAGATCGATAATTGATCTTGTGTTTGTTGTAAGGTCGTAAGTATGGGTAGCAGGCACATCCGAAGACCATAAGAAACTGATAATCTGGATTCTTTTGAAAGATAACTTCAAACGGTGATGAATTTTGAAGTGTAGGAGTGGGCAACCTATTTATTAAATAAACATCATCTTCAAAAGCATGATCCCATAAATGAGTATGAACTTTGGTATTAGCCATTAGTGCAAGACCTGTATCCATAACATGTCGATGCTTTCTTTCAACAATACCGTTTTGTTCGTGCGTATGAGGACACGAAACTCTATGATTAATCCCAAACCGAGCAAAATAGGGTTCCAATTTTTGAAAATTTCCTCCCCAATCAGACTACACTGCATTGATTTTGCAAGAAAACAAATTTTCAACCATGGATTTGAACTTTTCGAAAATTCCAAACACATCTGACTTGAAAGTAATTGCATAAATCTATGAATACTTTGAATAATCATCCATAAACAAAACATAATACTTTGAACCAGAAGTTGAAACAGTAGGTGAAGTTCCCCACACATTAGTAAATATTAAATCTAGAGAGCTTGAGAGATGGTGTTAGTCATGTGTAATGTTTGTCGATGACTTTTACCCAACTGACAAGCTTCACAGAACTTATGGATCTTATTGTTACTCATAGGTAACTTATTCTTATTTCAAATTAATTGAACTACTTTGTAAGCTGGATGCACCAACCGATGATGCCACCCTTCTGGAGTCGTCTTTTCTACAATTCCTATAAACACCTTCACGGAATGATTAGATGATATTGGTGATGGAAGGTGGTACATGCCATCTTTACTCTTGCCTACTAGTAGAACTTTCCCCGATGTACGTTCCTTTATAAAGAAAACATTCGGATGAAACTCAAAATAAGCATCTTTATCTAGAGTAAACTGTTGTACTGATAATAAATTCTTCTTTAAGTTAGGCAGCAGATTATTTAGTTTAAAAAAATAAGGCGGTGTATCAAATGAAGAAGATCCAGTATAAGTAATCGGCAAACCTGTTTCATTGCCAACAGTCACAACATCGTTTCCATTATATTCAGCTCGGTTCTGAATGTTCCTCAAGTCATGAGTAACATGATGTGTCGCACCCGAATCAGTGTACCAAGATGGATCATCATAATTATAGCTCGGAACATGAGTAACAACATTAGTTGCAGCTTAATCAGACTAATAACCTTCCGTGAAGCGATTGTAGCAGCGGATAGCACTATGTCAAATTCTATTACATATTTGACATGCATGAGAAGGTGAGTTTGGAGGACGATACCCATCCAAGTTGTGACTACCACCACGGCCACGACCACGTCCACGACCATTTTGATATCCTCCATGATTAGTCATTGGTTGCTGGTTGCGGTTATGAGGTTGAGCATGTGCAGCGGATGGTTGTCGTTGAGTGTTATTAACAGCAGGAGAAGACAGCTCAGTCACATGTTGGTCTGCTAAACGAATTTCATGGCTTAGTAAATATCCTTGTAAATCAGTAAACAACAGAGGCTCAGAACGTGTTGTCATTGAAAAAGCGGAAGTCTAACAACCACACCCAATATTTTGCTTAGCAATCTGTATGGACAAACTCCAATATACTTTTATGAGAATCAACTAGACAGTTAGATTCAATCAATAGAAAAGTATATCAAAGAGTTTTTATATCTCTATCTCTTGATTTAAAATCTTACTCAAGCAAACTGCGAGTCTCGATTAAATACAAGAGAAATAAACTTGGATGGTACCAAAGACCAATATCCAAGGATAAATCAATATCAATCAACAACCAAAGGTCAGATTTCCAATTGATTGATTCAAACGCACAACCTGTGATATTTCAATTATATAACAAAATATAATGCGGAAAATAAATAACACAGACACCAGAATTTTGTTAACGAGGAAACCACAAATGCAGAAAAACCCGGGACCTAGTCCAGATTGAACACACACTGTATTAAGCCGCTACATATACTAGCCTACTCCAAACTAACTTCGGTCTTGACTGTAGTTGAACCACAACCAATCTCACACTGATCCTAGGTACAATTATGCTCCTACTTCTCTGATCTCAGCAGGATACTACGTACTTGATTCCCTTAGCTGATCTCAACCACAACTAAGAGTTGCTACGACCCAAAGTCGAAGACTTTAATAAACAAATCTGTATCACACAGAAAAGTCTATGGTAATAGATAAATCCGCCTCCCAAGAATATACCTACGAGTTTTGTTCCATCTTTTGATAAATCAAGGTGAACAAGAACCAATTGATAAACCATACTTATATTCCCAAAGAACAACCTAGTATTATCAATCACCTCGCAATAGTCTTAATCGACGCAGCGAAAAAAGATATTGTGGAATCAAAAACGATGAGACGAAGATGTTTCTGATTACTTTTTATCTTGCCTATCAGAGATAAAATCTCAAGCCAATTATTACAATTGTACTCGTACGATAGAAACATCAAGATCAGATCACACAACTACAAGAGAGTAGTATCGGTCTGGTTTCACAATCCCAATGAAGTCTTTAAGTCGTTAACCTGGTTCAGAAGAAGAAACCAAAGGTTAAAGGAGAATCGACTCTAGCTTACAACTAGTATCACACGTAAGGTGTGGGGATTAGGTTTACCAGTTGCTAGAGTTCTCCCTTATATAGTCTTTCAAATCAGGGTTTGCAATCAATGTTAGCTTGGTAACAAAGCATTCAATATTCACCATTAGATGAAAACCTGATTTAGGTTCAAGTTAATATTTATCAAACGTTAGATCAAAAACATAGCTTGTCATACACAAATGAAATGCACGTTTGTGGGCTTGTGTAACGTACTCAAACTTGTACATTAGTTGGTTCAACATAGTTAACCAAATGGTTAGCCATATGATTACTTTCATATAAACCATATTCTTCTTCACCGTAACTAGTTCAAATGACTCAAATGAACTAGTTAGAGAGTTGTTCAATTGCAAGGAAATCTCATGTACTACACAAGACACAATTGAAGAAAAAACGATTTGATTCACTCGAATCAGTTCATGAACTATAAAACCACGGTTTGTAAAAGCATTCCTTAGTTTATTTAAACATGAGTTCAAGAACAACCGTTTTTAGATATAACCACTCAAGTTCGCGGACTTAAGTTTCTGGAAGGAGTTCACAAACTCCAGCAGAAATTCTCAGGACGAGAACTTCCGCCAGTTCGCGGACTTGGCTCACGCCACTTCCAGTTCTCTTGATCAACAAAGTTCACAAACTTTGGTTCAAGAAATAATGACTTATACATATATGTGTTTCCACAATAATGCTTATATTCTACCAATGGTTATGTAATATAAACTCTCATTTCAATCATTGAAACATTCTCAGAGGATGTTATATAGTTGTTATTCACAAATCATTTTTCGTCAGAGCAATTTTCAAAGTGATTGAAACTTAACATGACTTTCGTCACTAGGTAAAGATGAACTTGCTTAAAGCGAAAGCTTTACCAACACATATTTCGAGAAATAGATAGGCGAGGTAAACTCAGCTCGAAATACCAAATGTGTATAATCTAAGTCTATATAGCAAAACGACTTTTGTCTCAAGATAGTAGATAAATAGACTTTTGAGTGATAGATAAGTTCAAGTCTCCACATAGATTTTAGTCGATGAAGATCCACTAGTTCCTTGAGTAGTCCTTCGTCTTGTATGATGATTTCCATGGAGCTCTTGAGCTCAACTACACTTTTTATCCTAGTTCGAGACCTTATCTATGGTAGACTAGAAATCAAGACTTATAGTTTTGATCTAACATTGACAAACATGCTTGAGATAGCAACGCATGCGAGTTCGACCGAGCAATGCTCTAACAATCTCCCCCTTTGTCAATTTTAGTGACAAAACTATCAATACATATGGAATACAAAAAATATATAAATAAACTTTGTAGATCCTATTCCACATGTCTAATCTTCAATATTACTCTAAATCTTCGTCATTTCCAAGTACTCCAATGATCCCAAAGGTGGTAAGTTTAGCATCATCGTTATTGAAAATTCGTATCTATAAAAACGAGAAAATAAGAGTTCTCAATCATTGTTATACAATGTCATAGTATTATTACACAGCGTCAAAGTCCAATTGCATCACAACTTTAACAAGAATACTATGGTGATATATCACTCCCCCTTAGTCAATACTCCATCTCACATGGAAACCGCTCCCCCTTACATAATGATCCGAAAATCATATGTATTTGTAGTGTGAATTACATATTAATTCTCTCCCTTTTTGTCAATAAAATTGGCAAAGGTACAAGAACGGGATCCTAATGAAATTTCCAAAAGAGACATTTCATGACAAAAAGAAAGCATATATCATCTTATTTAGATGCAATGATAAAGCCGAAGCTAAATGCATTCATCAAGGATTCTATAAAGATACAAGATAACCCCTATAATATTCCACAGCCGCACTCCCCACAAAGATTTGGCGATTAAGCACAAGTTCAATTAAGAACTCTCCCCCATAACATGTCATTCCCGAAGGAACAACAAGAGCGACCTTAATTTCAAAAAGAAAAGAAGGATTTCTTTGGACCTAATAAATCACATACAAGTATGAATTTGAATCCATAAATATTCAATTAAATTAACCATAAGAGAACCCACAATTAATTTAACCGAATATGTTCAACACAAGTAAACTTATGAAGACTTAAAGATATTCAATTAGATTCATCACAAGAGAACCCATAATTAATCTAATAGAAATACACAACCAAACTAATCACAAAAGTGATAAATTTAATTGGTCATACTCAACATAAGTGAATCTATGGAGCAATGACTAAGTTAATCATGAAAATAATCAACTCAATCAAAAACACTCAAATATAAGAAAACTTATGGAGTCATAACTAAATAACCAAACAAGATGATTAATTTAGTTCAATATGCTCGACATAAAGTACCTTACGGAACAACAACAAAGCTAATCATAAAAACAATCAACTTGGTTGTTTTATTGCTCAACATAAGACACATTACGGAGCCTCACAGTAATACATAAAGTATGGATCAGGGAAGATCAATTACTACGGAATACACAAGGATTCATTCTATTTTCCATCACCATTTGCACAATGACATACAATAGACATAATCCTTAAAAATAAAAGATTTTAACCTATCTTCCATCAATAACTGACAATATAGGCTTAACTTTTGTATTTGTCAAAAGTCAATTCATTCTTTCATTAATACATGCATATCAACTCATGAACGACTTTATTTTTGACAAGGTATGGGACAATCAAGTTCACGGAAGGAAACACACATACCCCATAAAAATATTGCAATATATGAAACCATAAAGATTAATACTGCAAAAATCATCTTCCAAACAATTTTAGAATTTAAACCAATAAACCTAAAAACATGAAGATGAAAACGCTGGACATAGCTGTGAAAAATCACAATAATGGTTATTCCAACCTCTAGTTATTCTTCTAAACAAAACATGAAAAATAGAAGATTTACTAGACAAACTAAATCAAAACAGACTAAGCTGAAAACTCTTCAACGCCAATGTCGAACACGAACTGAAATCATGTAGAAAGTTTTGGATCCTCACGAGTCTTGAGATCGTTGAACTTGTGAACGACAACATCTTCTGCAACTTTAGAAAAGATGTCTTCATTGAGAAGGTCTTTAATTTGTATATTCATGAGATCAAGGTCAGATGTAACCTTTTCCAACTCAGTTTTTAACACATCAAGACTTTTCAAGGTACCATCAAGTTGTAGTTTTTCTTCCTTGTAATATTTAAGAAAGTCATGAACCACTTCAGTAGAGATCATATATCCATTCTCAATATCCTCATGTGAGTAATCATAGTAACACGAGGCATTGTGATGATCATCTTCAACAAGAGTTCTTTTCTTCCTTCCTTTGGACTCAAAACCAATACCTTTAGCAAGAAAGCCTCTAGTAAAACCACATGCTCGTGAAGAGGAAGACATTTTTTGATGAAACACAAAAACCTAGAGTCCGTAAACGTGACCCAGTGGTTTGGTATTTAAAGGTTTCTTAGGAAGGAAGATTTTTTAGGGTTTTGAAACTGTTGAACCCGTGTACACATTCGAAAAACAGTACGTCCCACAAGGAATAAGGCAAAACAAGAAAAACTTTTGCTGCATGAGAATTCATAAATGGCTCAAAAATTTCATAACCTCTGTGAAGAAATTTAGAGCACAAATGTAGCATGCAATCTTATTGCAAAGAAGAAAAAAATCTTTAATGAAAGCAACAAAACTATAAATACAAACAATACTTAGGCAAACTTATCTGTAGTAAAATGTTTAGCTACGAACGATAAGAAAATAGCTTAACAAAAACAATTTTTCCATTAGTATACCTGATTAAATAACACATCTTACTTAATAGGATTTTTATGAGTAAGTTCTTTAACCCTTGTGATTAATTAGCACAAGTATGAGCTCTGAGCTCATTATAAGAAATGTGTTTATGATCAAGTCTCTTTTTCCTTCTTAATTTTGAGAGGGATCCCTTTTGATTTGAGAAATTATCATAAAACTTACTGTCATCAAAATAAGGGACATAGTTTGAGTTCCTACCAGAAGAATCTTGACCTGAGGAGGAAGACAACCTGTCTACAAATTCCTATATCCTTCAATTATCTCTATCAGGTTATTTCTCACATCGTCAATTTTTCTTCTTTCTCCTGGAATTTCATTTGCATCAAGAGTAACATTATTTCTTGACGAAACGACCTGATCTTTCCTTAGACGATTTTTGTTAAGACTTCTGTTCTGCTTCAGAACATTTGAGGAACTCGTCGAACTGACCTTCCTGGTAACATACACAGGATAAGTACGAAAACCAACTGGTTTAGACATACAAATGTTAGTTACACCTTTGAGAATTAAGTCTAAGGTGTGTTGAAGTTGAACCAAGGAGTTTCTATTCAACCTAGAGTTTCTCTTTTGATTAGCAGAGAATTTTGCATTGCAAAAGAGGCATACTTTCTGATCACAAGAGTGATTAGAAAAGTTAGTCTTAACAGCCTTGTTCGAAGATTTCTTCCTTTCAAGTGATGTGGAACATCCTTTAATGGGGATTTCAGACACAATCTTTCTGAATGGAAGGGATTCTGATTTTATTTCTGAAGCTAGAATTTTCTCAGAAGTTCTTGGTATGTTAGAATGGTTAGAGAATCCTTGAATATAGAGTTTACTCAAGCGATGTTCAATTTCCAAAGCATCCCTTTTTAATCTAGCCTAAGGAGACATACGTGAAGAATGATCTTCAGTATTTTCTTTAAATTTGCAGTCTCTTATTACACCAAGAAGCACATTGACATGATGTTTTAACCGATTAAATCTATCAGCTTGGATTCTAGCAAGATTTAGAATCAATTACTCTCTTTATCTGTTTCCCGCTCGCTTAGAGAAATAAACTCTTTTGAAAGGCAATCGGTACAACACATGTCAAAGTTTGTCTGTCTAGTTTGAACACAAGGTGCATCTATATTTGAGATTGAAGAATCTTTCTCTTTAATAGAAATAGGCGAGATAAAACTTTATTTCTGGTGACGCGTTTATCAGAGATACTACTCATGTCCATAGAGTCAGATCCCTACAAACACAGACTTATAAGATCTTGAACGTGTTTTCCTGCTCTGATACCAATTGAAAAGGCGAGGGTCTAACAACCACACCCAATATTTCGCTTAGCAATCTGTATGGACAAACTCCAATATACTTTTATGAGAATCAACTAGACATTAGACTCAATCAATAGAAAAGTATATCAAAGAGTTTTTATATCTCTATCTCTTGATTTAAATCTTACTCAAGCAAACTGCGACTCTCGATTAAATACAAGAGCAATAAACTTGGATGGTACCAAAGACCAATATCCAAGGATCAATCAATATCAATCAGCAACCAAAGGTCGGATTTCCAATTGATTGATTCAAACACACAACCTGTGATATTTCAATTATATAACAAAATATAATGCGGAAAAGAAATAACACAGACACCAAAATTTTGTTAACGAGGAAACCGCAAATGCAGAAAAACCCTCGGACCTAGTCCATAGTGAACACACACTGTATTAAGCCGCTATAGAAACTAGCCTACTCTAAACTAACTTCGTCCTGGACTGTAGTTGAACCCCAACCAATCCCACACTGATCCAAGGTACAGTTATGCTCCTACGTCTCTGATCCCAACAGGATACTACGTACTTGATTCCCTTAGTTGATCTCACCCACAACTAAGAGTTGCTACGACCCAAAGTCGAAGACTTTAATAAACAAATCTGTATCACACATAAAAGTCTACGGTAATAGATAAATCCTTCTCCCATGAATATACCTACGAGTTTTGTTCCGTATATTGATAAATCAAGGTGAACATGAACCAATTGATAAACCAGACTTATATTCCCGAAGAACAACCTAGTATTATAATTCACCTCACAATAGTCTTAATCGACGCAGCGAAAAAAGATATTGTGGAATCACAAACGATGAGACGAAGATGTTTGTGATTACTTTTTATCTTTCCTATCGGAGATAGAAATCTCAAGCAAATTATTACAATTGTACTCGTACGATAGAAACAACAAGATCAGATCACGCAACTACAAGAAAGTAGTATCGGTCTAGTTTCACAATCCCAATGAAATACTTAAGTTGTTAACCTAGTTTAGAAGAAGAAACCAAAAGTTAAAGGAGAATCGACTCTAGCTTACAAATAGTATCACACGTAAGGTCTGGGGATTAGGTTTCCCAGTTGTTAGAGTTCTCCCTTACATAGTCTTTCAAATCAGGGTTTGCAATCAATGTTAGCTTGGTAACAAAGCATTCAATATTCACCGTTAGATGAAAACCTGATTTAGTTCAAGCTAATATCTATCAACCGTGAGATCGAAAACATAGCTTGGCATACACAAATGAAATGCACGTTTGTACGTTTGTGTAACCGCACCCAAAGTTGTACATTAGTTGGTTCAACAATAGTTAACCAAATGGTTAGCCATATGATAACTTTCATATCAACCATATTTTTCTTCACCATAACTAGTTCAAATGACTCAAATGAACTAGTTAGAGAGTTGTTCAATTGCAAGGAAATCTCATGTACTAGACAAGACACAATTGAAGAAAAAACGATTTGATTCACTCGAATCGGTTCATGAACTATAAAGCCACGGTTTGCAAAAGCATTCCTTAGTTTATTTAAACATGAGTTCAAGAACAACCGTTTTTAGATATAACCACTCAAGTTCGCGGACTGGGTTCGCGGACTTAAGTTTATGGAAGGAGTTCACAAGCTCCAGCTGAAATTCTCGGGACGAGAACTTCCGCCAGTTCGCGGACTTGGCTCACGCCACCTCCAGTTCTCTTGATCAACAAAGTTCGCAAACTTTGGTTCAAGGAATAAGGACTTATACATATATTTATTTCCATAACAATGTTTATATCCTACCAATTATTATGTAATCTAAACTCTCATTTCAATCATTGAAACATTCTCAGAGGACGTTATGTAGTTGTTATTCACAAACCATTTTTCGTCAGAGCAATTTTCAAAGTGATTGAAACTTAATATGACTTTCGTCACTAGGTAAACATGAACTTGTATAAAGCGAAAGCTTTACCAACACATATTTCGAGAAATAGTTAGGCAAGGTAAACTCGACTCGAAATACCAAATGTATATAATCTAGTTCTATATAGCAATACGACTTTTGTCTCAAGATAGGAGATAAATATACTTTTAAGTGATAGATAAGTTCAAGTATCCACATACCTTTTAGTCGATGAAGATCCACCAGTTCCTTGAGTAGTCCTCCGTCTTTTATGATGATTTCCATGGAGTTCTTGAGCTCAACTACACTTTCTATCCTAGTCCGAGACCTTATCTATAGTAGACTTGAAATCAAGACTTATAGTTTTGATCTAACATTGAGAAACATGCTTGAGATAGCAACGCATGCGAGTTCGACCGAGCAATGCTCTAACAGTTATAGCAGTAACAAATGGACCATATTCAGGACCAAGTCCATTCAAAACATACAAAACAAGTTGTGAATCAGATATTGGCTGAGAAATAGCAGCTAGACTGTCAGCATAAAACTTCATTTTTGTAAGATAATCAAGGATGTTTAAGTCTCCCTTCTTGGTGTTCACCAACTGCAGCTGGAGCTGCATCATACGAGCTTGCGAGTTTGAAGCAAATACTCGTTGCATACGTTCCCACGCCTCTTGAGAGGTCGCTACTCCAATCATCTGAGTAGCACACTCTGCGATAGGGAAGAGAGGATACCATTGAGTAGCAGTTGATCCTTTTGTTTCCAGGTTAAGAAAGATGGGTTAGGATTTTGAATGGTCTCCTCTGAATCTGGTACTGGTATTGTAATAGTTGCAGGCGGGAAGGTATGAGTACCATCGAGAAAACCTGTGTAGTCATGACCACGAACAAATGCCATCATCTGTGACTTCCATAGCATATGGTTGTGTTAGAGAATTTCTTGGTTGAATCCACCAAGCGTTGGTATGTCAAGTTTGGTTGTCATATTTTAGTGATCAAAACTCATGTTAAGAGTCGCTTGATTATGTACTAGAGTTAAACTTCGTATAGGTTAGATTGAAAGTATTAGGATATGAGACATTACAAGTATTTCGAAGTCTTGAAGATGTGAAGAAGCAAGGAGCTACAACGACAACAATCATCCTTCCACTTGAGGTTAGTGATATTTGACTTGAACCGTTTCATTCCCTAACGTATATTTCAAGTAGTGCATATTGAAAACATAACTGCGAAGCATATTTGAACTCTAGATAGACATAGTATTAAGGAATACAATACGAGGTTCATTTCTTAACCATTAAACTTTGTAGATAAGACATCTCCATAATCATTTGAATGCTATTGTGATTATGTATGGGGATGAGGTGAGGATTTCATCCTAGGGAACAATGTTTACATGTGTTCTAAGGAAGTAAGTTCATAAACTTGTTTGTGAACCGAAAAGGAAATTGACAGGAGTTATTGGTTTTGTTATTCATTGCATATCTTATGAACAACCAATATGTGTGATAGAGTATAACCGCTCATAATTTTTTGTGTTCTTGGTAGAACTATTCACAAAGTCCTGACTTTTGTATTGGTATAACTTTTATTAGTAAAACCAATCTTAAGTAATCACCTGTGGTATGATCAGATTATGTCTTCCTTGGGGAAAGGGAACCGATCTGTAGGATCAGAATTTCGCAATGACAATGTTTTAGCGAAGTTATCAATGACACATCATAACAGCGTCCCAGAACAGTTTCAGAAATGATAGAATAAATGACGTCATCCAAGGTCACGAGAAAGATGTGATAGTCTTGCGAAGATTAGAGAGTTTGCGAAATTAACATTTGTAAGGTTGCGAAAATGTCGCAAACCATATCCGAAAATAAAGGACAGATTAGATGTCATCCACTATGTATTTCTTTATAAATAGTCATTCGAGTTGTAAAGAAGAGAGGGATCTTTTTTGAGTAAGAAACAAGTAAATATGAGAGAGAAAGTTCAGAGTAGAGATCATTCTTGACTTTTTTATCTTTCTTGTAAGAACATTCAAAAATTAATCAATAAAATTAAGAATATAAACCTAAAAATGAGTTGATCAACAATGAAATCATATAAGGGGTGTAGTGTAGGATTTCCTGCAACTACATAATGGCTAGAAACAGGGAGGAGTTGAAGATTATTCTAGAAAAAAGCTAAATATTAATATTGAGATTTGTGAAAATTTAAAGTGATTGATTAAGAATTTTTCACAATTCTTGCAATACTGTTAGCATTGAAGAAATGGGTAGAAGAAGAAATACATCCGAACAACCGACTACTATTACAAGAAGCAAAAGAATTGCTGGAAGACAAAGAAGTGAAATGGGAGAATCTACTAGAATGAGAAATAGTAGAGAAAATCAAATTCAACCGACAATTCAACAAACACTAGTTCAAGAGAGGAATACAGATTATGACAGGGTGAGCATACACACTTGGCGACCAAATTTAGTAGAAAAATAGAAGAAGAGCAACAAAACAGAAATCATAGACAGGAAGAGAGAAATCAAGAAGCAGACGAAGGAATAATTCATGGAGGTGAGGAAATTGGAGCATTAGAAACATTGAGACGAAGAATACTTGAAGAAAGAAGAGCTGAGGCAGAAGAACGTGCAAATTTAACAAGGCAAAATCACGAATTAAGGATGGAGAATATAAGACTACAGAATAGAAGATCAATAAGTATTACAAAATCATATTCAAAATCGACTAGAAGAGAAATGAGGCGAAATTCACCCACAATCAATGCTGGAAATAATATTCAAGAAGAAATTTCAAATCCTAATGAAGAATATCGCGAAAATAGAGAAAGAACTGATGATCGTTACGTTCCACAAAATGAAACTTTTGATGATGGGCAAATTGGAAGAAATCAAGAGAACGGACAAAGTCAGGGACAAAATAACCAAGATGGCGAAGGAAATCAAGAGGAAGGAAGAAGAATTTTACATGTGAGAGAAACTCAAAGAAATCAACAGACAATTGAAGAAGAAATTGAAAGACATTGCTGAACAAGCACGTTTAATCTGCGAACGTGAAAGATTGAGAGCGGAAATGGAAGAACAAGAGCTTCAGGAGACAATTCGCCAGAACAATCATGACAATCGAGAAAGAAGATACACAAAACCGGAATAACGATAATCTCAATGAGGAGTATGATAGAGTAAAGAGAATGGCTGAAAGACAGCGAATTGAATTGATAAGAAATGAACAAAATTATGGAGGGGAAAATGAAACATCATCATTTGCGAATTCAAGATAGAGGAGGAAGAGAATCGCAGAAGAAGACGAGATGAGGATAATGAAGAAGAGATACAAAATTTCGCGAGAAGAAGACGTGAACGCAGAAGAAGAGAAGCAAAATTAAAGAGACCAATGGATCAAGATTCAGGTGTAAATAAACAAATCTTGAAAGAATTAGAAGAAATGAGAGGAATGCTAAATAACAAGGAGAAGTAGGTAGAAGACAATTGGATGAAGCAATAGAAGAAGCTGCGAAAACTCCATTTACAAGGGAAGTACAATTAGGAGGAATACCACCGAAATGCAATTTGCCCGCATTAACCAGCATTTTTGATGGAACAACTTGTGCAATTCAACACATTAAAGCTTATGTGAGGT
Source organism: Papaver somniferum (assembly GCF_003573695.1). Taxonomy (NCBI): domain Eukaryota; kingdom Viridiplantae; phylum Streptophyta; class Magnoliopsida; order Ranunculales; family Papaveraceae; genus Papaver; species Papaver somniferum. Next base: position 978,108 of record NW_020621603.1, on the reverse strand, counting down.
GCATGTTACAATGGGAAAATCATGATGCGGTATTGTGCAAATATTTCGCATCCAGCTTAACAGGAGAAGCGTTAAAATGGTTTGAAGGTTTACCAAAGAATACAATAACCTCCTTCAATCATTTGCAGACTACATTCTTGGGAGCATATATAAGTAATAATTCCTCACGACCTGGTATAGAAGATGTGTTTGGATTAAAACAAAGGATTGGCGAAAGTTTGAAACACTTGACTAAAAGATGGAGAACTATGTGTAGCGAAATGGCTGGCCGTGTAGATGAGAGATATCTCATATTATCATTTATCAATGCTATGTTTGCAACAAACCTATTGTATGTCCAAATTTTCAGAGTCAAGAATACGATTACAATGACTGAATTGCGAGAACTTCAAGAAGAATACATTGCTTAGAGGAAAGCAAAATGAAATGGAATCATATCCAGTTGCGAACACCAGCTCACAAACAGCGAATGCAAGCTTATTACCCAAGCTAATAAACACAGTGGCGAATACTTCGCAAGTACAACAAGAAAGGTGACAAGTAACAATCAGCAGAAATTGGTAGCTATGGGAGCCGAGATCAAGAAGAGTATGAAAGAGAAAGAAATTTCTACAATCGTGGAGGAAATAACAAGATTCAAAGACTCGATCAACCGCAAGAAACTTATGGAGGTCAAAGACAAACTTAATAGAGGACAAGGAGGTCACAAGGTAATATGGGAAGAAATCAAGATGCCACCTCTAAATGCAAGTGTGGAGAAGATATGGGAAGCTATAATTTTGATGGAAATATACCAACACCATGGAACATGGGAACGGAACCACCCCAAACCACAGAAGTCATGAATTTTTTCTTATCATCATTTTCATGGACATACCACAAATGATTGCAGAAATGTAAAAGAATTATTTTGAGAATGATAGATCAAGGAAAACTAAACGACTTTCTGGTAGGGCATCCAATCTCAACCATTACCACCACCACCAGAACATCACAAAGTGAATACGATGAAAAAGAAAGAAACATTCTTCATAGAAGTTGGTGCAAAAGCAAAAAATCTATTCTGTCACTCTATCGTACATTCATATAAGACAATTGAAGATTTTCATGATAATGTTTTGAGTAGAGTGTTCGCAAGAGATAATAATGGAAGAGAAATTATGAATATTGCGAAAATCTCGCCATAGAGGAATGGCAGAAACAATCATTTCTTTTACCGCAGAAGAAATTCCCGAAGGAGAAGAGGTGCATGACAATCCATTGGTAATAAAATTAGAAATTAATCCAAAACCGAAAGAAGATGAGGATGATGAAGCTGAAGATTCATGGGCAATCAATAGAATTCTAGTCGATACTGGAAGCTCTGTGAACATCTTATTTTATCATACTTATAAAACCATGGGTGGAAGAGATGATGATCTTATACCATCAACATATAAGATATATGGTTTTAATGGTACTGCTAACAAGCCTAAAGGGGAGGTTACTATGCAAATTCCATTGAAGGGAATATCTTCTGAAATCTCATTCTGTGTCGTTGATGTAGAATCACCCTACAATGCATTAATTGGTCGACCTTGGCTACATGGGATTCTAGGTGTAGCTTCAACTTTCCACCAATGCATCAAATTCCCTCACCCCAATGGTGTAGGAATCATAAAGGGAGATTGGGTTGAAGGAAAGAGATGTTACGAAACTGAGATAGAATCTTGCGAAGGAAGAGCAAACAAGAAGGAAAACTGGCGACACAAAATCAAAGATGTACAAAGAAGTGAGAGGTTGATGGTGGATACAATCGAAAGAAAGGAGAAGAGATGTTGCGAAATTAATGCTAGCTCAGAATAAAAAGGATGAACATACCACTACCAAGGAAGCAGTAGCAGAAAATAAAAGAAGCAGAGGATGGCAAAGGTAATAAAAAAAGAAATGTATGAATGATTAAGTTGTTGCGATAATCTCGCAATAAGTAAAATTCTCAAAAAACATTTGATTGAACAAAAAATTGAGATTGCGAAATTCAGATACAATATAATGATTGCGAGACTCTCGCAGAGATAATGAATTTTACAGAAAATAATCAGAGAAGAATGACAAAAGAGAAAGAGGCGAACCTTTATGGCGTACACCCTAGTTCGCGAATACAATTTCAAGAGGCAAATGTAAGACCTAAAGTACGTCATATAAGGGGGTACCTATTGCATGACTCAGGGAAAGGCTACACCCCCACCGGAACCTGAGTCATGGAGATTTGGGGTCAATGAAGCCCATCCGGGAGAGGCACCTTGGATTCTCAACTTAAGCATATGACTTAGGTTGGGCGACTAAGGTAATAAGGACTCTCCCAAGGAGTGCAGATCTGATCAAGGCGCCGAGGTACACGGTTGAGTCAAGAGTGCCGGGGCGTTTGAAGCGTCCTTGCCATTCTTGACAAGTCTTGGCTTATACTGCACTCGGCCTGAAGAAAACCCCACTTAGGGTGCAGTCTCGTAACCATAAGCCCTATAGGTAAAAGGGATAAGAGGCTGCGAAAACAACTGGTTGTTGTTAAGACTGGATGGGAGGAGCTAACCTTGTATGGTAGAAGTACGCCTCCTTGAAGGGGCAACCAGGGGGAGATAAGGGCGGCACCCTCCATTAGGGAGCTGATAAGTGTCTTAAGACGCAAATGTCATGAGGCTTTTTATTCGCAAGGATATTAAGGCTTGTCATATTTGTGCAACAATCCTGAAGAGGCAATAATACAAAAGAAAAAGATAAGACGAGATCAATGGGTTTTCGCATGAAAGTGCGAAGACGTCCTGCGATTTCGTCGCAAGACGGCAATGTCATGGGGCTTTATTTTCGCAAGAATATTTAGGCCTGTCATATTGTCGCAACATTCCTGAAGAGGCCATAATACAAAAGAAAAAGTTAAGGCAAGATCAATGGGTTTTTGCATGAAAGTGCAAGGACGTCCTGCGATTTTGTCGCAATGACAAGAGGTGGCATAATAAGACCTTTAATTAGGAAGGCAAAATAAGACCACACAGGAATGAGATTTTGAAAAGAAACAAAATTCACTTCGCAAAAGGTTGCGAAATTATACAATAAGAATTTTTTATGAAATCTCTCATTTGGATTCAAATAACAGAGGCAAGTATGGGAATGTATGAAATTAGAAAATGTTATTTGTCTCCATATGAGAGATTTACTCAAAAATTCAAGAATTAATGATTATATTGATTAACTGTATTGCAAAGAAGAATTTTTTAATTTACGCAGGTCAAAATGAAAGAAACACAAATATACAGAAAGAAGAAATAAATGTACAAGTATTACAAAGAATCAAAGAAAGAAGTAAAGACTATTTTTGGTTAATCCTTCATTATCTTCATCAGACTTGTTTCCTTCTTCATCTGCGTCAGAATCTTCATCACCATCAGAACTTCCATCACTATCAGATTCTTCATCGTCAGCTTCGCTATCAGAGATAATCAAACTGGGAGTATTCTGTGGGATTTCTTCTAAAAGACAAGGATAATCAGAATGTGGGATATTATGATCATCACAAACCATTTGGATGGTTTGATTGCGAAAATGCATAGCGTCATTCTTAAAATTCGCAACGGTGATCTTGATTTGATTCTTTAATCTAGAATACTTGTCGTTGCGAGAAGAAAGATTCTTTGCGAGTTCCTCCTTTTCAGCTTCAAGTTCTTCAATCTTTTCACGATATTTATTTTCAGAATCTGCGAACAAAAGACAATCAATTATTAACTTGATGAAAATTCATAAGAAGCAAAAGATTAGTAAAGAAGAGCAATTAGCAACCTTCTCTGTCAGAAATCATATCTCTAATCAAGGTGTATGTTCAACTTGGAGACTAACATTTACGCCTAAATCTTTTCTAGCATCATCTAAAATTTTCGCAGCCCAGACAAATTCATCCTCACTACTTATGAGAAGACGAGAACGAATTTGATTTTCCCTTTCGCAGAGTTCAATATTCTTGCGGTTAGCTTCATCTCGCTCAAGTTGAACTTCAAGGAGAGCCTCTTGGAATTTCGCCAAAGCCTTGGCACCTTGATCAGAGATACGATCCTTATCATCTATGAGACCGCTAATTTTGGTTCTTAACTCATTGGTTTTCTCTTTGGAATCAATAAGGAGACGCTTAAATCTGTTGGCTAAGCCTAAACTGGATCTATGATCAATTTCTAAGAGGCGAAATTTCGATCTAAGTTCATTTAGAGAAAGAGATGAAATTCTATCATTTGAGAAGCTATTTAAGGAATTGTTAAGACGTTCAAGAAGGGTATCATTATCCAAGGCATTAGGAAATGAGCGAAGAAGGGTAGCTTCATCAGAAAGACCATAAATGTCTGCAAAAAGGATCATTTAAATAAGATAAAACAACAGGATGAATGAATAAAGAGAAAAGAGAAAGTAACATACCGTAAAGCTGATTATTAGCTTGTTGAAGACTAGAAATTTTGTTCTTATATAGGAAGAATCAATTTCTAATTGTCTTTTTTCTCGCGAAGACCTTTAACTTCAGCTTCCAATTCTTCATTCTTTTGCGAAATTGAAGATTCTTCTTTTCAAGATTTTCGCGTCTTCTCTCTAGATCTGAGGCAACAACAAAAGAAGCTTTTCCAGCCTGCGAAAAATATAAAAAATATTATATAGAAAGAGATTTTGAGTTATAACAATGAAGAAGTAAAAGGATAAAAGTATACCAGACTATTGAGAGAATGCAAGAAGTCGGGAGTCACTGATCTAGAAACTCCACGAAGAGAGCTATCACCATCTAGTAAAGGGACATCACAAAGGGTAGCGAGAGCTTTGCAGGTATTGCGAATTGGCTATCTCCCATTCCTTGTAGAGAATCAGAAAAGAGGCCAGAAAGCTTAGCCATAGAAGATTCAGGTGGAGAATCTTCAGTTGCAGCAAGATCATCGTTATCCTCATCACCCTTGTCACTTTCGGAATTTTCGTTAGGAGAACATTTGAAGGAGAAGAAGAACGAACTTTTCTTTTCTTTGGAGGAGGACCAGTTGATTTTTCCTGCGAAGAGACACCTTTACCTTTATCACCAATCTTCGCAGCATCAACAGATTCTTCTACTTCAGCAATAATCTTCACACACAGATAGAAATAAGAAATGGAAGCATGGAAGTAACAGTACTATTAAAGTCATAAGAGAATTTTTACCTCATCTGTGTATGAGAAGAGCTAACAGAGTACTAGATTTCCCAGTCCTGTTATAACTATCCTTCAGTTTTTGGATCTGCGGAATGTCGCAAGAGTTAGCGAACAGAATAGTAAAAATCAATAAAGAAATATAAAATGAGTTAAAGGGAGAAACATACCTCTTTCTCCTTCTCGGGCCAAGAGAAAACCCAAGGTTGATATGCAGCGAGATTCGCAGGAAGAACGTTTGATCCAGCAATGTAGGGTCCCTTTAGCATTAAAGGAAACAACAACCATTTATCATCTTTGGATTGGCGAGGAGTTGTGTTTTTACCAGAATGCCAGTCAATATCTTGCATAAGAATTTTGGCTTCATCAATGTTATCTTTCCTTTTTAATCGAATACCCCAGCGAGTATTCTCTTTCTTCATGGAGATAAGTTCGTAGTTCTCAAAGAAATTCGCCACTGTATACTTCTCAGCAACTATCTCTAGGTTTGCGAATTTTGGATCCCTAAGTTCTTTGGAGTAAAGAGATCCTCTACCAGCACCACGATTAGCGAACTCTAGCATCAGACGGATGCAGTCCCCACTTAGTTGGAAGATGGCTCGCGAAAATCCCGAATGAGCGAGAATTTCATAAAATAAAGGAAGATCTGGGTTATAAAGAGGAATAGGGAGACCTGCGAGAATCTGACCTACGAAATTATGATTGATTGATCATCACAATATTGATCAGAGAAAAGCTTGACAGAAAGAATTGATTTGGCATTCTCACCAGGAATGGTGGAGAGTGTGAAACCTTTATCAGCAAGATCTTTTTGGACATCTTGTAAATTCTTCTCATATCTATGACCACTTGGAGCCATGTTTGAATATAGAGTATGGGAATGTAAAAGTAAAAGGATTGAAGGAAGAAAAAATTACAGCAACAGAATTTGCAGAAGAATAACAGAGTTGCAGAGATGAGAGAATAAAAATAGAAGAGAAAGTAAAAAAGAAAAGTGGAAAAAGGGGGGAAGAAGAGTATATAAAGAAGATTTTTTACTCGAAGAAATAAACACCATTAAGGCGAAGAGACGTGAGTGGTTGAAAAGTAGCGGTCACAGAAGACGTGTCAAGAAATAAATGGAAGAGAGAGTACATGTGATAAATGTGGAATATGAAAAGATAAGCAGCTGCGGTATTTCTCATATCATTCTCTACTTTGCAGAGAAGATATGAGAAGAGGCAAGATGTAGGATCAGAATTTCGCAATGACAATGTTTTAGCGAAGTTATCAATGACACAGCATACCAGCGTCGCAGAACAGTTTCAGAAATGATAGAATAAATGACGTCATCTAAGGTCACGAGAAAGATGTGATAGTCTTGCGAAGATTAGAGAGTTTGTAAAATTAACATATGTAAGGTTGCGAAAATGTCGCAAACCATATCCGAAAATAAAGGACAGATTAGCTGTCATCCACTATGTATTTCCTTATAAATAGTCATTCGAGTTGTAAAGAAGATAGAGATCTTTTTTGAGTAAGAAACAAGTAAATAGGAGAGAGAAAGTTCAGAGTAGAGATCATTCTTGACTTCTTTATCTTTCTTGTAAGAACATTCAAAAATTAATCAATAAAATTAAGAATATAAACCTAAAAGTGAGTTGATCAACAATGAAATCATATGAGGGGTGTAGTGTAGGATTTCCTGCAACTACACGATCCTAGTAAGGGAAAGGGAACCGATCCTTGTAAGGGAAGGGAACCGATCCTTGTAAGGGAAGGGAACCGATCCTTGTAAGGGAAGGGAACCTATCCTAGTATGGAAAGGGAACCGTTCCATGTAAGGGGTGCAATACATCAAGGGGAACCGATCCTTCTATGGGGTACAACAAGGTTTATAGCAGAAAGGGGAACCAATCCTATGAACATGTGCAACACATATAAGTTAGATACCATATATATGTGGGGAACCGATCCTAGTACCTTGTCAACCGAATCCTTGGGAATCTAGTGTGACTATGCGTAGTACTCACATGGAGGTAGAACCGAAACTTGTTTTGGTAGAACCGTTAAACCCATGATTGTGATTGAATGTTGGTTTGATCAATCACATAGTCTTTGAAAATCAGATGAACAAATTCTAAACTTGTTTGGAAGTGTGGCAAATCGGTTTCAAGGTTGTAAGTGTGAAAGAGAACTTACAAAGTAAAGATGTCGACAAACTTTGAACACGTGCTGTGAATGTTTATTTCTATAATTGTTCAAAGATATTCCTTAACGACTAAGGAAAGAGAATCCAAGGATCGAAACATAAGTAAGTTAAGAATCTTTTAATTAAGGTTATTAATTTCATTTTGTAGGGAAATTACAGAATTAGTAATGTGCATTTACTAATTAGATTTTCCGAGAGATTTCGATCGTTATTTTTGGATAGAGCATTTCCAGGAATTATGAAAACCGAATGTGTGCATTTATGAATATCTTAAGAATATTTTCGGTTTTGGAAATTCCTTGGTGTCCAAACTTCCTTGTCTATAAATACACGAAGTTTTCCTTTCTAGCAAACTAATCCCTCGTAACAGTAGATTTACTCTTTTGTTGTTGTTAGGTGTAGTCGCCTATCGGAGAGGAGAGTAATCTAATTAGTTGAAATCTCTTATGGCCGCTCAGTTTAAACTCTTCTTTGGGATTGAGAAGCTCTAGCGCGACCCGTTGGTGGGAAACTAGATAATTGCGGTTTATCTTTGTTTTTGATTGATTTGATTGACTAACGGTGGTTGAAATCTAATTGCACCTAGTTTGTTTATTCTTGAGAATATTCTCTTCATATATAATATTCACTCAAACTAGTTCATAGTTTCGACAGGTATCTTTAGACTGTTGTTAGTTCTAAAGACGATCTTGTGATAATCCATTGTTAACAGACTCCGTTCTGTGCGTGATTGATCACAAGAGATTCAAGTGATTGTGTGTAGGTTTTTATTGAAGATTTAAGAAGATTTGAAGACAAAGAAGATATTGAAGATCTAACTTGGGTTTTACAATCTTTGGTGTGCACAATATTTTTTTCGGTAAAAGAGGATCCAATTAATAATTTATCCTTGTGGTAGATTGGATTGATTAATTGAGTAGATCGGCATCAACATGGTTCTTAAGATTAAAGGTGCTGTTGGCTTAATCTTAAACGATTACCTTTGGTTTATTGAACATAAGATAGATCTAGATCCGACGAAGGAGTTTATGTTGAGATAAACGGAAGAGCCTTTGTCTGACTCATATCACTTGGTTGAATAGAGTTGATACCAAACAGATTTCTTGTTCCTTTACTGTTTGGAATATGAACTAAAGGGATTGATCCAAGTACGTGACTTTTTTATAAGTTGGAGGCGTGGGAATACAGACGGAACTAGGTGAACTATAGGGTTAGTTACTTGGTCTCAACTATACGAAGTTAGTGTAATTTTGTGTAGCGGCTTAATCCTGAGAGTATTCAATTCTGGACTAGGTCCCAGGATTTTTCCTGCATTTGCAGTTTTCCTCGTCAACAAAATCTTGCTGTGTCATTTACTTTTATTTTCCGCATTATAATTGTTTTATTGTAATTAAAGTAAATTACACAAATGTTAATTCCTATTTACTTGATAAGCAATCCTATTGTGTTTGGTTAAGTCCGAACCTTTGTATCAAGTAAACATACTTCGTTGTTATATTGTCTCGATCTCGTATTCATAGACGATCACACGAAGTGTGAACCAATTAGTTGTATTGTCTCGACTCAGTCCATAGACAATCACTTTCAGAGAAAGGACTTATAGGTAGGAAAAGTTTTAGCTTGAGGTATATTTGGGTACCCTCGCATTTTCAATTGATATCACAGCAGGCAAACACGAAAAGATCTAACAATCCATGTTTGGTGCGACCCAACCTATAAGAATTGAATCTATGTCCGATTCATTTAACGTAGTCGCAGGATTTGATTACTTTACAAGTTCATGGTGGATATCACGTATGAAGTATGTAATACTTCTATTCCTAAATATGTTAGGAATCATGCTCATGTATGTCTTGAGTGACTTACATGTTTCTTTGGTAAACATAGGATTGTATATCATTTTGTTGAGTAACAATGGTACTAAGGCCTATGTAACAGGTTGTATCCTGAAAATACGTAAGATTCCTCTTATGATTTGTGTGAACCATGGACATTGTGTTCCTATTAAATTTGGAACCTTAAATATATTTTGGTCAGACTACCAAGGTATATACGTGTACATTTTCAGATATAATTCTGTCAATAGTTCGCTCTCTAGGATGCGATATTGGAAAATATGTATTCCTTCAAGGAATAAGTTTTTAGTTAATAATTCTATTAACAATGGATTTCTTCATGCACCTCACAACTGTTTTAATGAAGCAAGTGATCTTTTTAAATATTATATGGTTTTTGATTCTGATGATATTTTTTACAAATATCTATTTTGTTCAAGTTTTCCTCTGCATACTCTAATGAATTCTTGAATAAATTTCAAGTGATATTATCATACTCTGGTAATAATAGAGTACACAGATTTCTGGACAAAAACTTGGAATCAACCCGAAATAAAGATCCAGTCCATAGAAAACAGTTTTTCCAAAAGAAAGACCTAGATACAAAATCGGAATTGTTTTCCCACAAGCCATGGTTTCTGATTTTGGGTGTATTTCCTAAAACTAGTTATTTCCGTTTTTTTTTTTTTAAAATCTTCCTATAAAAGATAACCTCTTGCTATGTATTCGAATATATTGGGGAAGATTGCTCAAAACCGTAACTAGGGATTCTCATATTATCGCAAGTATGAGAAAGAGGAAAACAAGAGAAGAGAACTCTGATATAGACAGGTTTTTCTCAAATCAATTCTTATCTTCTGAAGAAGTTGAGAAAATCACGAATCCACACTTGATCAAGGGAAAGCATGACTTTACAAATTTTGTAGATAGTACATGCTGGAAGATATCAAGCCATGAAGGGAGCTAGCTTCACCGAAGTAAAACGATTTGATCCAGATGTTTTAGAAACCAACTATGTGAACTTTTTTCAAGATCGAATTTGGGAAAATATGTTCGGTTTTAAGAATCTTTTATGGTAATATTCACAATATCTCTCCTGATGCTGTAAGAATCTTTTGTGGTAATATTCACAATATAAATCATGAAAATCTTACTTTTAGTACCCTGGTTGGGAGTACGATTATCCATGTCAACAAAAAGAAGTCATCAACTATAATGTGAAAGGTCATATGATCACGGGTTCTGAAATTGAGCACGATAACATTTCAAAACTCATTACTGGTAAGAATGTTGAATGAAAAAAGGGAAGAATTATAACCAAAGACGTTCCCTTATACTTAAGGATTTTCGGTAAACTGGTCGTACCAACCCTCTTTGCTTGCTCAAGAGATTCCTCTCAATGGAATAGAGATTTTGCTGAAATGGTTTATTACCTCCTTGAAGGAAATAAACAAATTGATATATGTGGAATGATTATCAATCAAATATTTAAAATCATTTAATCTCTCAATGTTACAGGATTCCATAGAAATCTTGGATATCCCTGTCTCATCACCAAGTTGTGTGAAAAAGCAGTGGAGAACAACTTTGGATATGAGAAAGTTATTAAACCTATCTCTCAAGGAGTCATTAATCGAATGTATGGATCTCAAAATGGGTCAAGTATCTCTCATGATCAAATCTATAGTAATGGAGATCTCATGTTTCACATTTTGCTTGTCGGAAGACAATTAGACTGTATTCAGAGACAATTGTTGTTTGTATACAGAAATGATCCAGAGTAAGGAGCTACAACGACGACATCATCCTTCCTCTTGAGGTTAGTAATATTTGACTTGAACTGTTTCATTCCCTAACGTATATTTCAATTGGTGCATATTGAAAACATAACTGCGAATCCATGAATGATTATACTCCAGTTAGACATAGTATTAAGGAATACAATACGAAGTATAACGTACATCTTTTGAACTTCGTATATAAGACATCGATATAATCATATGAAATGCTATTGTGATTATGTATGGGTATGGGTGAAGATTTCGTCCTAGGAAACAATGTTTTACATTCGTTTAAAGGAAGTAAATTCACGAACTTATTTTGTGAATCGAAAGGAAAATCGTTAGGATCATTGGTATTCTTATTCATTGTAAATATTTTGAACTACCAATATGTGTGTTTAGTATAACCTCTCATAACTTATTTATGTATCTTGGTAAAACTATTCACAATGCTTGACTTTTGTATTCGTATGACTTTTATTAGTGAAACCGATCTTAAGTAATCACCTAAGATGGTATGATCGATTCAGTGTTATTGGTATGACCAACTCTAGACATTGGGGAACCGATCCTAGTAAGAGGTGCAACAGATCGCAAAATGGGAATCAATCCTTGTAATAGGTGCAACAAGTTTTTAGTGTATTGGGAACCGATCTTATGAACATGTGCAACATATTTTTAGTCATTGAGAACCAATCCTATGAACATGTGCATCAAATACAATTTAGATACCATATTGTAGATGAGGAAAAAACGATTTGCTGGTTTTTAAGGGTTTGAGTAGACGGCCGTACGGAGGAGACTCCTCGAACCGAGCGAAACGTTAAACCTCACACAGATGCACCGCTACAAAGGGGGTTCTTTAGATTCGAGAGATCAATCTGTAGTACTCCGTCCTAAATCAATACAATGACCGTTCCAGAGTAAATTCGATCACAAGAGAGGATGGGTTGATCTATAGGAGGGAAGATGGGAAATGTGTGGAATCAATGGTAATCAAAGATTATGGGTGTGTGAATTCTGAATATGATAAGCTCTGAATGATTGAAATTTCTCAATTGAGAGTAGTTGCTTAATTGATGAGTTGATGATCTCGTGTTGTCAGTTTGACGTGATATTGATGATACTGATGATTCAGTCATTATTCAGAGACTTATTTATATTGCTGGAATTTTAGACACCATGATCCCATGAAGTGTGACAGTTGATGGAATCAAGGAGTGGGGAGGTGGAGATCGTGTTTGAAACCAGTTGCTCAAAGTGTGGAGACTTGGTCGATTTTCCACCTGCTACCTCGTGAATTCCTTCAACTGATTGCACGACTTGCTCACATTCCATCGTGTGTTTGAACACACGTGCCGTAGAACGCCAGACCAAAACCCTAAGTGATATCCCCCCAAGTGACATGATTGACGTCTCGTGGTTTGTTAGTCAATTGATGACTTTGTGGTTTGATGGGACGATGAGTCCATGTAGTTGCTGAGTGTCGAACATGATGTTCTGAAACTCATGAATTGAACATGTCATGAGACAGAGGTATAATTCTTACGATGAAGTGAGCAAGTATTTCTCATTCAATGGATCGTTGAATATTGATTGTTGAACCAATATTCCTTGGTTTGAGAAAATATTTATCATCTGAGCAAGTGTTGCTCATGTGATGAATTGTTGAATATTTGATCGTCTGAGCAGTGTTGCTCATCTGATGGATTATTGGAAGCGTACCAAAAATATTAATTGGAATACTGGTCATTGAACCGAGCATAATTAATAAATTAATGACCATGAGGCCGTCGTAAAATTATTAAGGTTGGAATCTGGAATGATGATCCTTGGATTCAGAAACCCTAATTTGATCAATTGATGATCAATTCATGGTTCGTCAGAAGTTTAACCATAGGACGAAGGAGGGAGCAACCACATGGGACCGTGGATCAACCATGTAGTGTCCATATGCTCACGTGAGCAAATACGAATAACTCCTGAAGAGTTGACGATTTGTTGGTGGAAGAATGATTAAATGCTGGCTTAATCATTTATTCAAAAATGCTCGTCTGAGCCTTAGGTGAGAAAACCTAATTAATTATGACGAGGCGAGGGACCGACCATGGAGTCATGAAACCGTCCCTGGGTTGTCACGTGACCGCCTGACGATCACTTCATGAAAATCCAAAGTGTTTGGAAGAGTCTTGGATCTAATACGAGCAATTGTGCAAATTAGGTCAAAACTGTGAAAATTGATGGGACCGGCTTCCGTGAGCCAAAGAGCCAATCTTGATCGGTCAAGATAGCGTGCTCGTGTCCCCAAGGCGTCCACGTCTCAGTTCTGAGAATTTTGATATTTTCGGGTGTGCAATTGAGCATCCATTCGAAAAAAATATGCCAAAATTAGGGTTTCGACGAAACTGAGGAAAACACCATGAGATGATGAAAAATAATTATAAAATAAGGAATGAGGAGGTGTGGGACCGCCGTGGTAAAGTCATGGTCGTCCGGTCGTGACCACGGTCCCGTGGTGCCTTTTCCTTAACTTTATAATATTTTGATGATTGTATGAAAAATTCATGAATTTTGAGAAATTTGATGAATTTAGGGAGTTTCCATGAATTGAAGGAGTTTTCATGAGTTCATGGAAGAAAAATATTAAAATAATAAAAACACGGGAGTGTGGGACCATGGAGGCATGGCCGGCCGGCTATGGACCGGCCCCACGAGTTTTTCATAATTTTTTAATATTTTTAGGTATTTTTGATGATTTGAGGGAATTTTTCATAATTTGAGAGAAATACCATAAAATCAAAGAATTTGATGATGTCAAGGAAAAATAGGATAAATAATAATAAAATAATAAAGCAAAGGGCGTGTGGGACCGGCTAGGGCACTGCCGGCCGGCTAGTGGCCCGGTCCCACAAGTTTTCATTATTTTATTTTATTATTATATGATGATTTGTGCAAAAAATACCATGAAATCAAAGAGTTTTTCATGAAATTAGAGAAATAATGATAATAAAATAATAAGGAACCGTGAGGTGTGAGGCCGGCTGGGACCAAGGCATGGCCGGTTGGCCAATGGTCATGCCCTACACTCCTTTCCTTAATTTTATATTATTTTTATGGATTTATGGAAGTACCATGAAACCGAGGAGTTTCCTCGAGACGAAGGAAATTTGATCAGATGAGAGAATTTTCATCAAATCACGGAAAATAATAAAAATGTATTAAAAATATAAAACTGGCATGGAACTGACCACGACACGGTCGGTAGGTCGTGTGTCCGTGTTCCCAGCACCTTGGTCAATATTTTTAATCATTTATTATTTTCTTCCCTATTTTGCATAGGTTCATCGTTTCGTTGTATTTTGAAATACTCGTTCGTACGATAACTATTAGTGCATCGTCTTTGAATACACTTTCACCATTTGAATCGGGGCTTACTTAGAGGTATCTCAGACCCCCGGTTGTTGATTATTTATTACTAATTGTGGAATTCAGTGGAGAATAATTCACAAAACTGAGTAATAAGATGTTTATTATTAATTCATAGGATCAGCTGAGGATTCGACTACGAATTCAAAATAATAAAGTGAGCATTACCATTCCATGGGATCGTAGATTCGACCATAGAATCGGAATAATTAAGATTTATCTATTACCATTTATGAGACCAGTTGTGGATTCGATCATAAAATCGGAGTAATGAGATAATATAATTATAGCTATTCTATGAGATCAAGTCATGGACTCGATCATAGAATCAAAACAATTGTTTATTGCCATTCCGTGGGACCAGTCGCAGATTCGACCATGGAATAAGAGTAATTGTTATTGCCATTCCATGGGACCAGTCGTGGATTCCACTATGGAATAGGAGCAATTGTTATTGCCATTCCATGGGACCAGTCGTGGATTCCACCATGGAATAGGAGCAATTGTAATTAGGAATAATTAACTTTGTGGCTCTATACTGGCAGAGCAAGCTGTGTAGGAGCATTAATTATCCCCATATGAGCTTGTCGGTAAGTCATATCCTTTATATAGTCAGGGTAAACTCGTTGTTTGTTCTTGAAGACGTTACCGCTCTATACTAGTAGAGCAAGCTGTCTAGGAGCCGTCCATCTCATGATACTATATAGAAATAATCACTGAAAGTGTTCAGTATTCATGAGATATGCTGTTGTCCAGTCGTGAGACTACATATCTACATGTACTCTGAGAGAAAGTACTCTCCGTTGAGAATTCGATGAGAGACCCGTGTCTCAATACTTACGTCTGATTGCAGGATCAGAGCTTCGTATAATTATGAGTTTACGATTTTAGCCCTTGTCGAACCATCTACATTAAGTACCCTGCTTACTGAGGAAAGCTGTGTTCCTCAGTCAGCATTAAATGGTGATTTTCCGGCCATAAATAATAATACCAGTAATTGAACTTAGTCGTAAGTTGAGACGTTACCAGATTTAGAGAGCATGGGCAAACCACGACTTGATGAAGGATTCAATGTCATGATTGGAGTGTCGTTTGATGAGCATAAATTGGTGTTGAACCGCTGGTTTGGACGACGAGTCCGTGGTCGGTTAGGATTCGCGGGCCGGGCCCATGAAAACAAATCCTTGTTTTATGAATAAACGCTCGTTCGTTCGTTAGTTTAAGGAACAAACAAAATAGACCCGAGACTAATGATATAAAATTCGTCTATGAGCTTTCACGAAAACCGTAATTTTATATTTTAAATATGTGAGATTTCACAAAGTGGAATAAACTCTCGTTTCAAAGGTGGATACCCCCCTGAAGGAGCAAAATATATATATTTTTCAAATTCACGTGAGTTTCACGTTACAATATATTTTGTAAAATCAATGTTTTGATTTTGAACAATTGTTGAAAGTAGACAACTATACATGGTGAAAGAATGTCTATATGTGAGTTTTCACAATCGTAGAATGGACATCTGTCCAGATTTTGAGAAACCAGTGAATGTTAACATTGTAAAATTTACGTGGGTTGTTCACGGTTTTGTGAAAATCATGTCAGAATTTTGTTCGTCTTAGCAGGTTTGAAGGAACGAGCAAGATTTGAAGTATTAACTCATGTACTGTTAGTGGAATCGTAAACAGGTAAGAGTTGAAAGTTACCATTTTTTGCAGACGCTAATGTGAGCATCTTTATTCCATGATTCGTTGTTTTGCTGAATCCTGCGCTTTGTATAAATGATGCGCTGAATGTTATGCATCTGTCACAGCCACTTTGCAAGAATGACTGACTCCTATGATGATACTTTCAAAGACGATGTTTCCAGGGATGACATCTCCGCGGGTGTAACTTCAAGAAATGGTACTTCTGGGACCTCTGAGTGATGGTGAGAGATCCTTCATACTGAGTTGTACTCCTGGTTATGCCATCAACTATACCACAGGATGATCATGTAGTGAGGTTTCAGATCAATGTAGACTCCTCGGAAATGGAAGAAAGTATTCGGGGCGGAGCACCCATAAGTAAGGACTACAGGATGTTAGCAAATGACGTGCAGTCCCCAGCCGTTTCTTTGGTGAGTTGTTAGCGCTCCTTGTGTCATGACTTTTTCCTGCCCGTGCAATTAGGATCACGAGACCAAGGTTTTGTTATTTATTTTCAGACCTTTTCTCCATCGATTGACGGTCTTCAACTTGTTCCCACGCGAAAAATTCAGGAATCCAGTACTGATGAAGAAGTCGATGTAAATATCTCTTTCGTGCAGGTGATCGCGGCATCTCCTTGAATGAAATAATAATAATTTTTGTTGATGAATCCAGGAAGAAATTATTATAGATAAGAATCATGTTGATGAAGCGCACTCTTCTTTGGGAGATGGGAATATGGAGAATTCCCGAAATCCCGAACCGAATGGAGATAGCGGTGTTGTCAACGGAGATTCTGGCATCGTCGAGCCTTCAAATGTAGAGACTCCCTTAGTAAGTATATCTCCTGTAATTTATTAAAAGAAGTATGATATCGCTGATTCGTGAATGAATGAATGAAAATCCATGTGAATTTATGCATAACTTTGCCGAAATACGTCACCGGAAAATTTCAGACTTCAGATTTTACTAGAAACGCTGTAGAATCTTCGTCCGAAGTCGGATTTTCGCGGTTTGCATATGTATCTTCAAGATCAGGAAATTTCCAAGCTTTATCGAAGAAGCTATTTGAAGTTTGAGCTTGTTTAGGGCCTGAAAAAGGCGAAATAGTGAACTTCCAGGAGACCTTCAGAACTTTTTCAGATGGCATGTTGCTCCATGTTTTAGCCACATCTCTTTGCTCGTTCATCGGATTGTGATGAAATTTTGAGACGTTGTAGAGGACATACATACGAAGATAATTGTATATAACCCATATTCATATTCCTCGTAGATTTATCCCAGTTAGTCTTTTCGTACAGGGAAGAGTACAGTTTCTTCAGACGAGGTTACCGTAAAACGTATTTCATGTCTTTCATGCTATTTGCTCGTTCCTTGAGTGTATAATGATTAATCTTGATAATGTTGGATTGCTTGTATGATGTATTTTATGATATCATTTGGTTTCAAGTTTAAATGACTCTAACCTCATGTAATCTTCGTATTAGGTGCCAAATACCGAAGTTGAGGATACTGGATCCAATGATGATAACTCTAACCCTTCCGAAGTTATTGATGAAGAGACAGCCATACCTGCACTTCGAGACCATGAGAAGGTTGTCATTGAAGTCTTGGAAACTCAGATTCTTGCTGCTTCAGTGATAGAAGAAACCGAAACACCAATAGAGAATACTGAAGAAACTGTTGCCCTGGAGACTGCTCCAGTAATTGAGAACCGTATAGTGGTGCATGAATATCCAAGTGCAGGAGTTTCTTTTGATCTTCCGTTCGATGCTTCACTCCCGTATCATGAACTAATTGGCGGATTCAGCGTTCCCATTGGATATGCAGGCTTGTACAAGAAACCGTGGAAGATGTATGGGCACATCGTCGTTACCAAGGATCCGGAGTATAGTTATTTCTTGACGAGGAAAGTAGAAGCCATATTGCGTGTTATAAATGATATCCGCATCACAACTGGAAATACTGTCACCCGGGATGTACTCTTTGATTGGGAGTACAACTTGAAGAAAGCTGAAGAACTTGGCTTCAATTTGAAGTGGCTTCGTCAAAAGATTGATGCTATAAGGAAAGCGGTGGAAGGTGACACTTGTTTCACCACCAGTGATGCCGTGTTGAAGAAGATGGATGAAGAAAAGCAGAAATCTTATTTTGCTGACTTTCTTTAGTTTTCTTTCCATGATATCGTGAACCTTGGACTTCTGAGAGATGTGAGGTTTTATTCTGGTCTTGATTTCTTGATTGGTTTTGGATTGTGAAATCGATCGTCTTGACAAGTGGACCATCGGTCCCCAGTATTTTGTTAAGTCTCTCCCTTTCGTTTTTCCTTCTTCTGGTGAGACCTAGATAGAGGACCCAGGTAGAAAAATTTATGTAAAGACCTAGGTGGTCGAAGTTGGAGGTACCTTGATGAAGGACTTAGCGAAGAGAGCTGGTGGACACCGATCGACTGTGGAAGTCATGAATCCCGTCTAAGAATTGTTGCTTGCATGTTGTACGCTCTAGAAGCTGTAGGGACCTCATACAAGGTCGGAATTCTATGCTTGACCCCAACTTTCGAATCTAAGAGGCTGAGTTATCACATGAGAAAAGAATCACTCAATTTGGAGTTGTAAAGGTCATCCAACGAAGCGTGCACATTTGCAATTTGTAATTCCGTACAAATTTTTCAGATTCCGTAGACCTGACGGTAAAGGCCATATCTTTCAGCTCAAATGTCCGATTTATGCACCCTTTTGGTGTGTTGTAGAAGAAACATAGACGAACATATTTCATTGAGGAAGTATTGTCCCATTCCTCACCCATTGGTACGTTTCTGTAAACCCATGGCCCGGAGCATGTCGTATCTCATTTGTAGAGGCGATGAAAACATCTTGGAGGAAACTTTGGATTATGCCCACCAATCGTGCCAGCTTTGGGAAGACTTTCATGTGAGCATGTTATCAGGTCTACACATCTTTATATGAATCATTAGTTCTTGGAGAAGTCTGCTTCATGTGTAACACTTAAGAGAATGATTAGTTGATGAAGCCCTGAGGATGTTGCTCCTGAGACCGTTGTTGGTGCTGAGACCATGAATGATTACGCTCTAGAGATCCTTGTCGATGCAGAGATCATGGATGGTGTTCCTTTAGAGATTATTTGATGTTGATGCCATGGTTGGAATTGCTCCAAAGACAGAAAAAGGCTAGAACCATGATTATAGATATAATCTTTGCTCCTCCATCCAGTGAGCCTTTTACATTCACGAACTAGTTGATGAGTTGAGCGTCCATAAGATGAAGGTGTACTGAGAGTTCAACCTGAATGCTCTTGAAAGCATAACTTTACCACGAATTGGCTTTGTCAGTGAGCCGACATTGTTGCGGTAGATGGCATCAAGAGTTTTCATACTGGATGTGATTGGTGAAGAGAGAAAGTTCCTCAATCATGCAGGGGCTTGTGATGTAGCGAAAACCCATTGATGAAGTTTCACGAAATCACCTCAGGTTGCCCAGTGTATATTGAAGGAGTTAGTGTCATCCATGTATGAATGATGTTGCATATGCTTCAGAAGTCTTGTCATGGGATAATGAAGACTTATCGTTTAGTTACACTTTGATGTGCTGGTGTTGAATCAATGTGTCATCATCGAGATATTTGTGCTGAAGCTGTACTCTTTGATTGGGAGTACAATTTGATGGCTTCTTAGATGCTTGAGCGTTGAAGCGTATATTCCTTAAGCATCGAATGTTTGATCATCTCGGCCCTGGAGTATCTTCTATTGATTCATTATCCCTTTCGTTGCGGTAGTGGGATTCGACACTTGTGCAGACATCAGAGCTTTCTGATTTTGTGGAACACATGGACTTGCAGGAGAAACACCCAAAGTGTTCTTTGCCATGTTTGGAAATCATCTCGGTAATGAATGTTTCAGTGCTTGATTCGGAGGAGCATCAGATTCAACCACTTGGTAAAATACCAATGTGGTGAAGCTACCATTCATAACGTCTTGCAGAGTTGCTAGCAGAATTGAGTCCCCATGCTAGGATAGCATGTGAGGAAATAAATGACATAGACGTGGGATGAGACTTGCCTAAGTGCGGAACCCCTTGATGGATGTATATGCATCTTTTGCAGGTTCTTTCTTCAACCTCGTCAAAGTTTGAAATTCCTCCAAGTACTCTGATGATGGAATGCCCGTCAAATCTTCTGAATCAGAACTTTATTCGTTGGAGAGACGTGTAACCAAAGGCGCTTTGTAAGTACCCATCTTTTCAGCGTGGATCCACGCTCGTCTGAAGGACATGTCATATCCTGGATCTTCCTGATTATGTGAAACTTGGTTTCTGTCCAGTGTTGAACTTATGTTCACTTTGAGAGTGATGTAGCCATAAGTATTCCAAGCGCTCCTTCAAGGTCTCTGATTGAGATGGGAGCATGAGTAGATTATTGTCGACTGATGCCTGCAGCTCTGAGGTTTTCAGTGGAATGATGTTGATGGCGGTGCCGGCATCGATCAACGTTCTTCCAAATTTGTTTCTTCGACTGTGGAAAGCAGTCCCAGTCGTACATCTCTTGGTTTGTGGCTGGAGGCTCAAGAAGTATTTCCGGAATGGACTTCTTGACACGATGTGGTTCAGTTCTGTGAACATGTCTCTCTTTTGTGCCTTCGACAGATAGAGCAATTTACGTTCGACCAAGGATTGAACTGCCTCTTTGATAGGTTGTTCAGAGAGTGTAAAGGTTATTATTGGGAGAGGATTCTTGTGTACTCCTCCAGTGCCCAGTTGAAGCTATTGTGGATCAACCTTCTCTTTGGTGACGTGCTTCAAAATATTGCAGTTACTTGTCGACTGATTGATAAATCTATGAATGTGACAGTACCTTGGATTCTTCATGTTGGCTCTCTATGATGAGCAACAGTTTGATGGCACCGTCTTGAACCCATACTTCCAGTAACTCGATCACTCCTTCATGAGAAGTTTGAGTCTGTCCGATCATTTTCCCGTTCGTTGATGCCAGGTCGAGGTTTGTGCAAGATTGGTCATCCTTCCGTGATGCTTTTGTAGGAAGAGGTGTTGGATGTCGCATGTTTGAGCAGAAGCTTTCCTTTTTCTTCCTTGAGCAACAACGTTCATGGAAGGTTGTACATCGTATTTTTAGTTGATCAGGCGTCGGCTGCTCCGAGGTTCCTCGACCTTGTAGACTTTGCTCAGTAAATAAGGTGTAGTAGTCACTGATCGTTTTGGATGCTTCATGAAGTTATGAGAAAGTGTGGAACCGGAGGTTTTCCAGCAAGGCTTTGTAGACCGGGATCATTTTGTTGACGCACAAGTCTACAAGTTGTTTCTATGTGACGTTTGGGTCGTGGCAGTCCAAGGCTTGAATTCTGAACCTTTTCACATAATAATCAGGATGTTTGCTGCTCCTTCGAAACATCCTTCCTAGATCAGAGAGAGTGACTTGCTCTGAAACGAAGAAGTATTTTCTGTAGAAAGCATTAATCATCTCTCCCCAATCGGTGATACTTCCCGGTGCGATGTTGTTGTACCAGGTGTATGCTCTTCCTGTCAGAAACTTTGAAAATTCCTTCAGAGACGACATGGTTGTGCTCGTGTTCGCCCAATAGAAATATGTTCCCGAGCATTGCCTGTTCCGTCATACCAAGTGAAGGTTGGAGAGGTATAACCTTTTGGAAGAGGAATCTTTGAGTAGCAGCGGGGTACGGAGGATGGTGACGATGGACATGTGGGGTTTTGTCTTTTCCACAGTTCTCCAGAAGGCGTTCCAAATCCTCCCGAGTGATGAAGTTTGATGACTCCTTCGCCGATGGATCGTCTGCAGCTTTGCAGACTTTATCATTATCTAGTGTATGAATCGGAATTACCTCAGGATCAGCGTCTGAGGATTTTCCCTTCTCTTTTCCTTTTCCTTGGGTATTCCTTGTATCAGTGAGAGATTTCTGTTGATTAAATAGCTCATTCTGTGATGTAGCCATATCAGTTTGATTCTTTGCAAGAGTCTCTTGCATTTTGATGAGATCAGTAATGATAGGTGGTGGATTTCCTCTGACTTCCTCAGGGTGTCGTCCGAACAAAGGATGACCCTCCACGTTGACGTGAGCAGGAGTAACGTCACCACCGTCAGTGTTAGAGGCAGGAATCGTTTCCGGGATATCCTCGTTATCGTTGTTGTTGTTGTTGCTAGGGATAGCATTATTTGTATTAGAACCTGTAACTAATCCGGACCGAAGACCAGCCATCTTATGAAATCGCGAGATTGCAACCGAGAGAATGATCTCCCACTGTGGTCGCGAATCTGTAGATGGGGAAAAAACGATTTGCTGGTTTTTAAGGGATTGAGGAGACGACCGTACAGAGGAGACTCCTCGAACCGAGAAAAATGATAAACCTCAGTCCTGAGAATTTTGATATTTTCTGGCGTGCAATTAAGCATCCATTCGAGAAAATATGCCAAAATTAGGGTTTCGACGAAACTGAGAAAACACCATGAGATGATGAAAAATAATTATAAAATAAGGAATCAGGAGGCGTGGGACCGCCGTGGTCATGGCATGGTTGGCCGGTCGTGACCACGGTCCAGTGGTGCCTTTTCCTTAATTTTATAATATTTTGATGATTTTATGAAAAATTCATGAATTTTGAGAAATTTGATGAATTTAGGGAGTTTCCATGAATTGAAGGAGTTTTCATGAGCTCATGGAAGCAAAATATTAAAATAATAAAAACAAAGGCGTGTGGGACCATGGAGGAATGGCCGGCCGGCTATGGACCGGCCCCACGAGTTTTTATAAATTCTTTTTAATATTTTTAGGTATTTTTGATGATTTGAGGGAATTTTTCCTAATTTAAGAGAAATACCATAAAATTAAGGAATTTGATGAATTCAAGGAAAAATAGGATAAATAATAAAGCAAAGGGCGTGTGGGACCGGCTAGGGCACGGCCGGCCGGCTAGTGGCCCGGTCCCACAAGTTTTCATTATTTTATTTTATTATTATATGATGATTTGTGCAAAAAATACCATGAAATCAAGGAGTTTTTCATGAAATTAGAGAAATAATAATAATAATAATAAAATAATAAGGAGCCGTGAGGTGTGAGGCTGACTGGGACAAAGGCATGGCCGGTTGGCCAATGGTCACGCCCCACACTCCTTTTCTTAATTTTATATTATTTTTTATGGATTTATGGAAGTACCATGAAACCGAGGAGTTTCCTCGAGACGAAGGAAATTTGATCAGATGAGAGAATTTTCATCAAATCAAGGAAAATAATAAAAATGTATTAAAAATATAAAACTGGCGTGGAACTGACCACGACACGGTCGGTAGGTCGTGTGTCCGTGTTCCCAGCACCTTGGTCAATATTTTTAATCATTTATTATTTTCTTCCCTATTTTGCATAGGTTCATCGTTTCGTTGTATTTTGAAATACTCGTTCGTATGGTAACTATTAGTGCATCGTCGTTGAATACACTTTCACCATTTGAATCGGGGCTTACTTAGAGGTAGCTCAGACCCCCGGTTGTTGATTATTTATTACTAATTGTGGAATTCAGTGGAGAATAATTCACAAAACTGAGTAATAAGATGTTTATTATTAATTCATAGGATCAGCTGAGGATTCGACTACGAATTCAGAATAATAAAGTGAGCATTACCATTCCATGGGATCGTAGATTAGACCATGGAATCAGAGTAATTAAGATTTATCTATTACCATTTATGAGACCATTTGTGGATTCGATCATGAAATCAGAGTAATGAGATAATATAGTTATTGCTATTCTATGAGATCAAGTCGTGGATTCAATCATAGAATCAGAAAAATTGTTTATTTCCATTCCGTGGGACCAGTCGCAGATTCGACCATGGAATAGGAGTAATTGTTACTGCCATTCCATGGGACCAGTCGTGGATTCCACCATGGAATAGGAGCAATTGTTATTGCCATTCCATGAGACCAGTCGTGGATTCGACCATGGAATAGGAGCAATTGTAATTAGGAATAATTAACTTTGTGGATCTATACTAGCAGAGCAAGCTGTCTAGGAGTATTAATTATCCCGATATGAGCTTGTCGGTAAGTCATATCCTTTATATAGTCAGGGTAAACTCATTGTTTGCTCCTGAAGACGTTATCGCTCTATACTAGAAGAGCAAGCTGTCTAGGAGCCGTCCATCTCATGATACTATATAGAATAATCACTGAAAGTGTTCAGTATTCATGAGATATGCCGGTGTCCAGTCGTGAGACTACATATCTACATGTACTCTGAGAGAAAGTACTCTCCGTTAAGAATTCGATGAGAGACCCGTGTCTCAATACTCACGTCTGATTGCTGGATCAGAGCTTCGTATAATTATGAGTTTACGATTTTATCCCTTGTCGAAAATTCACCATCTACACATATATATGTGGAAACCGATCCTAGTACCTAGTCAACCAAGTTTTGGTAACTAGCGTGACTAATTCTAGTACCCACATGGAAGGTAGAACCGAAACTTGTTTTGGTAGAACCGTGAAACCCATGTTTGGTGGTTTGATAGGATAATCAATCAAATAGTTCTTGGAAGTCATATGAACCAATTCTAAACTTGTTTTGGAAGTGTGACAAATCGATTCCAAGATTGTAAATATGAAAAAGGATTTACAAAGTAAAGATGTCGACACACTTTGAACACGTGCAGTAACTCTTAGCTTTTATTGTTCAAAGATATTCCTTAATAGCTAAAGGAAGAATCCCAGATCGAAATATATTGAGAATCTTTTAATTAAGGTTTTTAATTTTATATGCTTTTATATTTCCAGCAATTAAAATGCATATCTACCGAGAGATTTCGGTCAATATTTGGACAAAGCATTTCCAGGAATTATGGAAACTAAATTTGGAATATATTGCATATCTTGAAAATATTTTCGGTTTTGGAAATTCCTTGGTGTCCAAAATTCCTTGTCTATGAATATTAATTTGCATTTCAAGCAAACTAATCCTCAGAGCCAGCAAAACTACCTAGTTGTGTTATTATTGGTGGACCCCGCCTATTCATAGAGGAAAGTAACTGTTGATGGTGGTTTTTAGTTCAGGGTCAAAATCGTAAAACCCTATATTTAACACTGTGATCCTGCAAATGAGTAAAGGCCATTCGAAAGCAATGAGTGATCAAACCTCATTACTCATACATGTATTGAACGACTCAGTATATAGATGAAGTTCATTCAGAATGGTGCTAGCAATCCCAAATATTTTGTGAATTCTATCTTATGCCAGCATTATTAACTAGTGCATGATTTTCCTTGTATTTTTTCCGTGTTGTGTTCCCAGCCGAACTCTCGATACTGGCATGACATGACGATCAATGCTCACTCTCAGCAGAGTAGCATAAATCTCCCGAAGTGCTAGTATTGGGATCTGCACAAAAAATAGTCATACAGCTACATCTCTCTGACAAAGAGATCAACGCGTTCACACACTTTTAAAGTTAGCGTGATCAAATACACATTTATTTCTTAAAGAAAATCTAGACTGTTAATGTTAGTCTCAGAAACGATCACGACCACACAACTTGGACGCACAATTTAACAAGCATAGCTTACTCCTAGCAGGACTAGGAAATCACCGTAGCAACCACCGGATGGCCCACCAGTCCTCTAGTTGATCGACCCCCATGTTGCTCATTCAGAGCGCTTCAAACGCTGACTCAAACATGAGCGATTGTGCTGCGTAAAACCAAGCTCAAATGAGCTAAGACCGTAAAAAACAGTCTCAAAAGCTATCATATCCGTCCAACTTCGCCAGCCTAGTTGGACGACTTAAATCTTCCTACAAACGATTAAAGAAGTGTCAGCATGATCATTGGAGACCCCACTTTCCCCTTGAACAAAAGACTTTCCAACGGCAAGCCTACAAGGCACTAAATCGACCGCCCAAACTCGAGTAAACGCGTCATGAACAAAGCCCTAGTTTGGGTCGCGACAATACATAGTTTTCGCAGATCGATCATGACCGTCCGACTTTTCCGGCCTAGTCGGACGGATTGGATCGCATTTCGAGCAACCAAAGAAGTGCCAACATGTTCACCGTTGGCCCAACTTATTCTTTAGGTGATCGACCTGTCCATGGAAAAACCGGAACATACCAAATCGTTTGCCCAAAGTAGCTTGAACGCGCTACTTTGAAAAACCTAAATTACGTTTGCTGCAACACACTACTGCCGCAAATCGATCCCAACCATCCAACTTCGCCAGCCGAATTGAGTGGATTAGATTTAATTTTAAGTGACCCAGGGGATGTCAACATGCTCGCTGGTAACCCACCTTTGTACATGGTCGATCTACCTACTCAAACCCAAGCGCAACATCTCGAATCGCTCTCTCAAAAGGGAGTCGGTCGAACGGCCTCCAAACCCTAAAAATCGCGTCAACGGCATTGAACAACTGCCGCAAATTAATCACGACCATCCAACTTCGTCATCTTAGCTGGACGGTTTAAATTTATTCTCAGAAAACAAGCAAAGCAACATTGTGAAGACCGGCCGTCCCTCTTCCACATGAGGCGATCGACCAAGTGATGACTTGACCGTAGGGTCCTCAAACGATCACCCAAAGGTAGTCGGTCATGTTGCCTCTTTAAGACGCCTATTCGTGACTTATTCAATCAGGATCTAAAACAATGATGCTTCACATGCATCGAATACATACAATATTTTATATTAGCCTCGTAAACAACTTTGTTGTTTCACCTAATAGCGCCATGCTATTCTCCGCATGGGTCCCACGAATTGACCCACTTATTTGAGACATCAAACATGTCACAAACTGGGGGATGCTTACTGGGCTATTGGTCTGGCGGTTTACATCATGCGGCGTACAACGCGTCCATTACGAGAACGTGTCAGGAAGGGTGGACGGTTATCAGTAATGAGAGTAGTGGGAGAATGTGTGATCAATCATTCCTCATAACGAGACACGATGATCAATACTTTCCGTACAAAACCCACTTCTCCACTACTCCACTTCCTCCACTTCCTAAAAGATCAGGGTTGCGCTCAAATGACTTGTATAAATAGATTTTCAATCTATTTCGAAAGGGGAAGAACAACAAGTGTTATCAACACAAGTAGCCAGAAACCATTTTCTGATACGCAAGACATAAACAACCACACCTTCAACATCCTGATCTCAAACACCTTCTTCGCTTCCCTCCCTAAGATCAACCCTTATCCTTCACCTTGTGACCGAATTGAATCTGGAACGACCATTTCTTGGTTTAATTCAGAGTCTCACAGATTGATTTCTCGAACCTAAAAGCATTCCCGTGCTGTGCATTTGTTTAGGGTTTGAACTCGTTTCTCAATCAACACACCCCAAATTACCAAAAACAGCAGAATCAGTTTTTACCCATAAACAATTGGCAACCATAGCGGGAGATTAATCTCTCGGTTGCAAGATCAATTTTCGATATCATTTCAATTTTCTCAAAATTCAAAATGGTGGATCTTAGGTCTAAACACATTCGTTAACCCAATTTCATCTCAAATCACAAATATCAACTTTCACTCCGTGACACATCCTCGTCATCCAAGCTCGCCGAAAGCCATGAATGATCGAAGCGCAATCACCGCTGAAGACATATCTAGGGTGTTAAAAGATGTCCTCACGAGTCATGCTGATATCTCCAAACGGCAGAACGAGATGCTTTTTCTTTTAAGAAGCATGGTAAACCGGTTGTCGAAGGAGACGGCTAACACTCGCCCGGAGAACACCATTAACGATAAAGATAATGTCGGATCTTTATCTGAAGTCCATGTTTCCTGTAACAGTGATGCAAACAGGATATGTGGCCACGTTGGATATGAGCCGAAAGGAAACAATAAACAAAACTCAGCCAGTGATGAGGGACCGAAGCAGTTTCACAGGGAGACGAACTCGCCAGGAGTGTCGCAATACCTGCATAATAAGAACGAAGGACAGGCTTATGAAACTATGTTGGAGAGCATATATCTCAAGAAGATTGCAGAAGTTCGGAGAGTTATCCAACAATCCACAACCCCGACTACCACAACTTCACTAAATAAGGAAGCGCCAGAAGAAGGTGAAATTTTCCAAGACCACCATAAAGACATAAACTTCACTAATGAACGGTACCTAGTTCAACCGCGTCACAACACCATTGATGTGGGACCCTCGGGAGGAGTTACACTTCGGCAAAACCAAGATAATGGTATGCGTTTATGGTAACGCACAATTCGTCCACGCTCTCGAAACGAGCCTCGTATCAAAATCCGCAAGAATGCTCACGACAACAGCTGCAAGCGCAAGGAAAGACGGACTCAGAATACCCGTAATTTCCGTTTTCAATGAGAAAGGTTCTGGAGCTGTTGGAGGCTTGGGTGCAAGATGGAGTAGTTCAACTACCTCCTGTATGGCGTTCACCAAACGATCAAGACATGATTGATCCGCGATATTGCCATTACCACAGATTCATCCATCACCCAACTAGTGAATGCAACGGCCTGAAACGCATTGTCTGGGAGAAAATCAATTCAAAGGAGCTGGCCTATGAACTGAGAATATTTCCTCTCTCCACAAGCCGACATGTGCAGTTTCACAGGAGAGATCGAATTAGATGGGTGAAAAGGCGAGGGTACTCAAATATACCTCAAGCTAAAAATTTTCCTACCTATAAGTCCTTTCTCCGAAAGTGATTGTCTATGGACTGAGTCGAGACAATACAACTAATCGGTTCACACTTCGTGTGATCGTCTATGGATACGAGATCGAGACAATACAACAACAAAGTATGTTTACTTGATACAAAGGTTTGGACTTAACCAAACACAATAGGATTGCTTATCAAGTAAATAGGAACTAACGTTTGAGTAATTTACTTTAATTATAATAAAACAATTATAATGCGGAAAATAAAAGTAAATGACACAGCAAGATTTTGTTAACGAGGAAACCTCAAATGCAGAAAAACCCCGGGACCTAGTCCAAAATTGACTACTCTCAGGATTAAGACGCTACACAAAATTACACTAACTTCGTATAGTTGAGACCAAGTAACTAACCCTATACTTCACCTAGTTCCGTCTGTATTCCCACGCCTCCGACTTATAAATAAGTCATGTACTTGGATAAATCACTTTGGTTCGTATTCCAAACAGTAAAGGAACAAGAAATCTGTTTGGTATCAACTCTATTCAACCAAGTGATATGAGTCGGACAAAGGCTCTTCCGTTTATCTCAACATAAACTCCTTCGGCAAGTCTAGATCTATCTTATGTTCAATCACCCAAAGGTAATCGATTAAGATTAAGTAAACAACACCTTTAATCCGAAGAACCGTGTTGATGCCGATCTACTCAATTAACCAATTCAATCTACCACAAGGATAAACCGATTATTAATTGGATCCTCTTGTACCGAAACAAGTATTGTGCTATAAAACCCAAGTCAGATCTCAATATCTTCTTTGTATTCAAATCTTCTTAAATCTTCAATAAAAACCTGCACACAATCACTTGAATCTCTTGTGATCAATCACACACAGAACGGAGTCTGTTCACAATGGATTATCACAAGATCGTCTTTAGAACTAACAACAGTCTAAAGATACCTGTCGAAACTATGAACTAGTTTGAGTGAATATTATATATGAAGAGAATATTCTCAAGAATAAACAAACTAGGTGCAATCAGATTTCAACCACCGTTAGTCAATCAAATCAATCAAAAACAAAGATAAACCGCAATTATCTAGTTTCCCACCAACGGGTCGCGCTAGAGCTTCTCAATCCCAAAGAAAACTTTAAACTGTCGTAAGAGATTTCGCCTAATTAGGTTACTCTCCTCTCCGAATAGGCGGCTACATCAGTAACAACAACAAAAGAGTAAATCTGTTGTTACGAAGGATTAGTTTGCTAGAAAGGCAAACTTCGTGTATTTATAGACAAGGAATTTTGGACACCGAGGAATTTCCAAAACCGAAAATATTCTCAAGATATTCATAAAAGCACAGATTCGGTTTTCATAATTCCTGGAAATGCTCTGTCCAAAAATAACGATCGAAATCTCTCGGAAAATCTAATTAGTAAATGCATATTACTAATTCTGTAATTTCCCTACAAAATGAAATTAATAACCTTATCGTAGCAGTCAATGATGATTTCCTAAAAAGAGAACTAGAAGCCGTGTCAGAAGAAGACTCCAATGAGGAAATAAAGGAATACTAAACTTCTTCTAGAAAATTAGACAATAGTTTTGATTTATTTCAATAAAAGTATAGTATGAATAAAACTATCTTATTATGAATAAAATTATTTGATTCGTAATTTTTCTTGTGATAGTTTTCGGTTTACATAGCCCGTGCTTAATTGCTTTTATCTTATTGCTATGTATGTTTATGAGATGTATGTTTTCGGTTTTACTACCTTAATATTCGATCTCATATATGGCGAACCCTTATGGTTTGGGTGACTTTTTGATTTAGCAGGATTATGTTCTAGCCCTAGTAGGTAGGCTTTATCAAAGGATCATGAGGGGTTCTAATAGAAACAGTATGTGAAAAGTCACAATATGTTGAATCGGTTTTAGTTTAGCATAAAAGCATATGTGTTTCGACGGTTTTCAATTTTTGCTTGCAATAGTTAAAACCGGTTTTCAACCTTTGTCTGGTAAAGGTTGAGGTGTGTTGTTATTCTTTTGTTTATGCATAAGGATGACAACGTGGTGATATTTCGATATCAATTCTCCCTGGACGAAGATGCTATCATATTGGATAAGTGGATGCGAAATTTGAGGTAACAATCTTGTTAGTTAATTGTTTTCCTGTTTAAGAAAAGCTTGAGTTTATATTATATATATTTGTTGCTTTTGCTTAACAAAATTTAGGTTCAATTGATATTTATTCCATGATGTATGTGTGGATGTGTGTTTCAATTGGTTCCTATTAAGAAAAACTATTGTTATCTTGCTTTATTGTGTGGTATCAATCGTTTAGGCTTACAAAATTTCGGTACAATTGACAGGTGTGTGATTCAATTGGTTCCGGTTAATAAAAACTGTTGTTATCTTTATTTTGTATAGTATCAATGGTTTAGGCTTACAAAATTACGGTGCAATTGCGGTGCTTTTAATGTCTATGTTGTTTCAATTGCTTCGGTTGAGGTGAATAATTATGCAAGTTGATTTATTTTGGTTTGTATGAATTATTTATGGCTTAACGAAATAATATGTGTACGTGATGAGTTGTTTAGTCCAATTCGATTCCGGATAAGAAACTAAGTTAATTATGATCTTAGTTTCTCTTATCAAAGTGAGGTTTCGGTTATTCAAGTCTAATCGAATGCCTAAACAAGGAAATGCTAGTTAACTAACCTAGTATTTGGTTTGTTTAAAATTGAAAGGTCTAAGTTTATGGATTATTAGAACCTGATGAGAAAAATGGAGTTTATCTTTATTTTAGTCTTATCGAATTAAGCTGTTGTTTTTGAACAATCGGTTTAGCAAAGTGACTAATGTGATTAGTTATTTTTGGTTTGCGAAACTAAATGGGAAAAATTGTTTCGGGCAATTGTAGAGAAAAAGGAAAGAGATTACCCAATTTGACGGCGAAAGCAAGATTAGAACTCCGTTTTTCAAGTCTAGAATCCAACATTTTTTAGCCGAGATCATATTGGATTAGCACAATATATACAAAAGAAACAAAAGATTTATCTAGAATATTATCTACTGGATTATATACAAGAACATTCACCATACACTAACAATCTAAAGAGTTGAGGATCAACCCAAAAGACGAAGTGTAGACATTTCAACAGCTTCACATAATAATAATATGATAGACATGCAAGTGAAGCTGTGAAACAAAATGAGCTACCCCCAAACCTGGATTTTTCAACAGATAAAATTTTGGATACAAAATCTCGCAGTTTTGGGGGTTCATCATGTATGAGGTCTAACTCAAAGTGAATTGTGCTAGGGACGGGTACACATGCTAATTCCAACTGTGGTTCCTCAAAAGTATTATACTTAGATGCAAAATAGTCCAAGAGGACTTGGGAAGCACACATTTCCAACCCTAGATTAGGTATTTTCAGAAAAATTGGTTTGACAATATGGGTACAAACCAAATCTAGGTTGGGTGGAAGGACATTAGATTGTGACTCAGGCAGGACGATAGGAAAATCATTATTAATCAAATCAATATCTCCTAAGTCTTCTACAAGTGTCACAACATGCTCACATTCATAAAATAAATTAGCATGTCCACAATCAGAATCAGCATCATCAACAGATTTATTCTCATGCATCGGCAAATCAGGAGAAATATCACAATGTGACCTAGGTAGAGAATCAGACACATCAAATATATTTTCATGCAAAAGATCATTAGTGTCGGAAGAAGATTCAATATTACCTAAGTTATTTTCACAGGTCAGATGTACATGCTCAAGATCAATATCAACATCACATGTATATGGAATATTAGAAGAAACATCATTCATTAAGGTCGAGACTGAGAAGCCTTATATTTGAACCCAAAGGTTCCACAACATTTTCAGTATAGACATGTTCTTCATAATCATCATCATCATCAAAACAAGAATGCCATTCCCTATTCGAAACTATAGTGTCTCTAGTCCACTCATTTTCCTCTAAATTAGGTTCATGTTCAATATTATCATGAGAAGGATTAGGTACACTATTTTAAAAGTTAATTTCATTAGGGATAACAAACATCTCATGGTGAAATCTTTCTTTTTCTACATTTTTTAAATGAATTAGTTTACTCCTTAATAGCATATTAAGTTATTCAATGGAAGAAGAGTCTTCATTAGTGGGTAACCTAGTTTCATATTCAACACATGGTTGTTCATGAGGTTCATTAGATAAGGGTATTTCAGAGATGTTGCTAGATAAATGGTCATGCAAGTTTTGCAATTCTAATCTAGCATCGTTTTGTTCAATGAGTTTGATGTTTTCCATCATAGATTGCATACAAGGACTCAGGGGATTATGAAATTGTTCATTTTCCCACTGTGGTGAGTGATACATGGGTGCATGGTTTTTGGGATCTGGAAAATATTGTTCACAACCTTCAAAAGGTTGATTATGGTCCCAATGACTACTAGCATCAAAATCTATGGGCATTTCATACCTTGGATTTTCTCTAGATTGCCTAAAATTCTGCAAAATATGACAATTCTCAACAGGGTGGTCTAAACTACCACATGCAGGACATGCATAGATTTCAGGTTGCCTAAGAAAATTAGATGTGACAGATTCCTCATGTGATTGCATTTCTAAAGCTGCGATTCAAGCTTCTAATTGATCTACAAGAGATGATTGTGTGAGTGAGGCATTAGAAAAATGTTCATTTTCACGTTGTGGTGAATGATGCATGTGTCAATAGTCATTAGGGTTCATGTATTGAGGCTCAGGACTTTGAAAATGTCCATAATAATTCCTATGATTATTGACATCATGGTCTATGGGAGGTTCATAACGTGAAGTATGTCCATACGCAAGTTCTCTAAGGGATATGCTCGAATCCCCTGTTGCAGACCAAAAGCCTGACATGATCTAAGTAGAAATATTACAAAGCCCACTCTTTGGTTTTAATGGGTATGGATTTTTGGGAAAAATTTGGTTTTGGTGGGAAACATTTGGTTTTATTAGGTTTGAAAAAGAAATTTGGTTTTTAATGGGTTTTGAAAACAAAGCAAAATTTTTGGTTTAATTGGGAGCAAAATTTGGTTTTTAGGGAAAAAGAAATTTGTTTTTTTTTTTTTGATGGGCTTGAGAAACTTTGGTTTCTTAATGGGAGAAAGAAAAACTTTTGGTTTATTGGGTTTTGAAAACCTTTGGTTTTAATGGGAAGAAAAACTTTGGTTTCTTTGGGTTTTGGAATAACTTTGGTGAAACAGAGCCCAACTAGTGAGTTGGAATTCTGAAAACACAGCCCACTTGTTGTTCTTACAACCTAGAATTTGCAGGTATACGGCCCAACTAACGAGTTCAGTTAGCCGATCCCATAAATGAACGAGGCCCAGCTGGGTTCAGCTGGGTTTCTGGGCCTGCTGATTTTGTAACCAGGCGAGGCCCACTTTGGCTTGAAGACGTTTTCAAATTTTGGTATGGGTCTAAGCCCAGAGTTTAGAAACAAGCACAAAGTTCAGTTGGGTCTTGGGCTATCAGTTTTAGCCAAAAGATAAGGCCCAACTGGGCTTTGAAAACGTTTTACAACTTTTGTTGGGTCAGTCCCACAGTTCAGTTTCAATGTTTGCTTGGGCTTACAGAAATTTTTGAAAAGAAATCTTGGGCACAAGCCCAGAAAGTTAAGTGGCAGAAGAATACCACACTATCCCAGTGAACTGGGTTGTACTTGAGCTTTGCAGCATCAAGGATAAGTTTTTTCTCCACTTGGGCTTTACAGCAGCACCAACAGCTTAAGCATCTCCAGAAGCTTTTTAGCAGCACCACAGCAGTAGATGGATAGGGGCAATGTTACAGGCTTGGAAGCAGCAGCTCTATTTGGGCTTCACAGCAGCACAACAACAGAATGAAACAGCTCAAAAGGAAAGCTAAGTCACACAACAGGCTACAGAGCTACACTAAAATGCAAGAAAACAGATGATGCAGGATGAATATGCAAATGCAAGATGAATATGCTCCTAAGTTATGCAAAGATGAAAGTGCAATAATAGCTAAGAGAACAGTCAAACTACACAGCACCAAGTCCCCGACAGTGGCGCCAAAAACTTGATAGCTAAGGAATTATACCTAAAACTATGTTCTAACTTTCCTGCAAGTATACAGGGCTGTTATAGCTAGTAAATAAGCAGGGTAAGTCCTCAGGGACAAGGAGGGAACTGATGTTGTTTTTCTAATATTTTCCTAACTAATTTCTATCCTACAGTGATAATGACTAAGGAATTTGGGATATGGGAGGGACTGCTAGGCTTTGAATCCACCTCTAGCCCTATACTAAGCATTCAACTGAGTATGATACTCTTGTCCTTGTAACAGATAAGGAAGAAGTATCAAGTCCATCACTTACCTAAGGTGTTTCACCAATGGATAGTTCAATCGCAACTAAAGTATTAACCCGGAGCACTAATTGTCTAATCAAGCACAACTAGTCAAAGGATTAACAATAATCTATCAAACATGAGTTGCAGTTCAATCAACACAATGTTATCCTAACTACAATGGATGCTTGACATACATTGTGAGAGCAGAGTATTGATGCACTGAGATTAAATCTATCATACAACATTTTAAGCATTCAAGAATCACACAAACAGCATAAATAACATAGTACAAAGCTATGGTTTCATCTCAGCCTTAGATTAGTGAACTAAAACATGATCAAATTATACTACTGGATGAAACAGATGAAATAGTAAAATTACAGAACACTAAGAGCTTGGTGCTCCGGCTAGCCCGGGCATACCCCCAACATTACACACACCATGTTCTATTTATAGTGCAGAATCCCCAAATTTCTAAACCCTAATTTTTGAAAACCTAAAATTTGATTTGGGGATTTTCAATTTGACGTACCCACTTGCGATTTCACCTCGAACCATACCTTCTTATGTTCTTCCCACTTGTTCTGCTGCTTTTGCTGCTCTTCTTTGTGAACTGTGAACCTTAGATCGAGTCGTCTCATCAACTCCACACCCTAGGTCAGTGGGATGTGAATTTGATGAAACACCTAGGCTAGGTAGAGAAATGGTGGAGTTGTCGGGTGGTTGTGGTGGTGGTGTAGTTCGAGGTCTGGTGGTGGCAGTGATGGCAGGAGATGGTGGTGGCGGAAGTTGCAGGTGATGGAAGATAGGAATTTGGGAAGAAGAGGAGAAGAAGGAGAGAAGAAGTCGATGGTTTTGGGAGAATATATTTGGTGCTAGGGTGTTGAGCGGGTGTATCAAAATTTGATGATCGGTGATGAAAAGCGTAGGATGAAAAGGTGATGGAGTGATCCAACGGCGCGATGGAATGGAT
Organism: Papaver somniferum; assembly: GCF_003573695.1. Lineage (NCBI taxonomy): Eukaryota > Viridiplantae > Streptophyta > Magnoliopsida > Ranunculales > Papaveraceae > Papaver > Papaver somniferum. The sequence goes on along the minus strand of NW_020621603.1, from coordinate 941,990 downwards.
GTGGAGCGACCGTTGGATGATGAGATACATCATAATTGACGGAGAAGATCGGGGTTAGGTGCTATGATGTTAGACAGGGACTTCAGAGTTCGATGTACTCTGATGAAGCGACCGTTGGATGATGGAATGGATCCAATCTGACGGCTAAAGAGAGAAGCGGGTTTGGGCTTGGATTTTAGGATATGGAAATGGGTTTGAGTAAGGGTTTTGGGACTTGGGTATGACAATCCCATATATTCTTTAAGAACAATTTCTTCCTTGTTAATCCCATTTTCATCCTTGAGTCTTCCATACCGCCTTCTTCACTTCTTTTCCGCTAGAGTTTCCTTCGCCTTTTTCCCGTGTCTTTGCTCTTTTCGCTCCATGAGTTAACCAGGCTTTATTTAGTACCTAAAAATTCAAAATTAATTGATAAAAGTATTTATTCTTGAAAACAACGAAAACACAGAATATGTGATAAAATGGAGCGTTAGTGCACAAATGATGAGTTAAATGCCAATAAAAAGGTGCAAATATATACAATATTTGGCACTCATCATTGTCCTCAAAAAGAAAGAGTTCTGTTTTCAATTATTGCATGCTATCGTGGTATCTACTCTTTACCCCCAAACCTAAACTAAACATTGTCCTCAATGTTTCAAAAGATGAACAAAATTGTAATACAACATACGAAGAGGATCATGCTGAGTAGAGAAAAAGGAAAGAGATTACCCAATTTGACGGCGAAAGCAAGATTAGAACTCCGTTATTCAAGTCTAGAATCCAACATTTTTTAGCCGAGATCATATTGGATTAGCACAATATATACAAAAGAAACAAAAAATTTATCTAGAATATTATCTACTGGATTATATACAAGAAAATTCACCATACACTAACAATCTAAAGAGTTGAGGATCAACCCAAAAGACGAAGTGTAGACATTTCAACAGCTTCACACAATAATAATATGATAGACATGCAAGTGAAGCTGTGAAACAAAATGAGCTACCCCCAAACCTGGATTTTTCAACAGATAAAATTTTGGATACAAAATCTCGCAGTTTTGGGGGTTCATCATGTATGAGGTCTAACTCAAAGTGAATTGTGCTAGGGACGGGTACACATGCTAATTCCAACTGTGGTTCCTCAAAAGTATTATACTTAGATACAAAATAGTCCAAGAGGACTTGGGAAGCACACATTTCCAACCCTAGATTAGGTATTTTCAGAAAAATTGGTTTGACAATATGGGTACAAACCAAATCTAGGTTGGGTGGAAGGCCATTAGATTGTGACTCAGGCAGGACGATAGCCACATCATTATTAATCAAATCAATATCTCCTAAGTCTTCTACAAGTGTCAAGACATGCTCACATTCATCAAATAAATTAGCAGGTCCACAATCAGAATCAACATCATCAACAGATTTATTCTCATGCATCGGCAAATCAGGAGAAATATCACAATGTGACCTAGGTAGAGAATCAGACACATCAAATATATTTTCATGCAAAAGATCATTAGTGTCGACAGAAGATTCAATATTACCTAAGTTATTTTCACCGGTCAGATGTACATGCTCAAGATAAATATCAACATCACATGTATATGGAATATTAGAAGAAACATCATTCAATAAGGTCGAGGCTGAGAAGCCTAATGTATTTGAACCCAAAGGTTCCACATCATTTTCAGTATAGACATGTTCTTCATAATCATCATCATCATCAAAACAAGAATGCCATTCCCTATTCGAAACTATAGTGTCTCTAGTCCACTCATATTCCTCTAAATTAGGTTCATGTTCAATATTATCATGAGAAGGATTAGGTACACTATTTTCAAAGTTAATTTCATTAGGGATAACAAACATCTCATGTTGAAATCTTTCTTTTTCTATAATTTTTAAATGAATTAGGTTACTCCTTAATAGCATATTAAGTTGTTCAATGGAAGAAGAGTCTTCATTAGTGGGTAACCTAGTTTCATATTCAACACATGGTTGTTCATGAGGTTCATTAGATAAGGGTATTTCAGAGATGTTGCTAGATAAATGGTCATGCAAGTTTTGCAATTCTAATCTAGCATTGTTTTGTTCAATGAGTTTGATATTTTCCATCACAGATTCCATACAAGGACTCAGGGGATTATGAAATTGTTAATTTTCCCACTGTGGTGAGTGATACATGGGTGCATGGTTTTTGGGATCTGGAAAATATTGTTCGCAACCTTCAAAAGGTTGATTATGGTTTCAATTACTACTAGCATCAAAATCTATGGGCATTTCATACCTTGGATTTTCTCTAGATTGCCTAAAATTATGCAAAATATGACAATTCTCAACAGGGTGGTCTAAACTACCACATGAGGGACATGCATAGATTTCAGGTTGCCTAAGAAAATTAGATGTGACAGATTCCTCATGTGATTGCATTTCTAAAGCTGCGATTTGAGCTTCTAATTGATCCACAATAGATGATTGTGTGAGTGAGGCATTAGAAAAATGTTCATTTTCACGTTGTGGTGAATGATGCATGTGTCAATAGTCATTAGGGTTCATGTATTGAGGCTCAGGACTTTGAAAATGTCCATAATAATTCCTATGATTATTGACATCATGGTCTATGGGAGGTTCATAACGTGAAGTATGTCCATACGCAAGTTCTCTAAGGGATCTGTTCGAATCCCCAATTGCAGACCAAAAGCCTGACATGATCTAAGTAGAAATATTACAAATCCCACTCTTTGGTTTTAATGGGTTTGGATTTTTGGGAAAAATTTGGTTTTGGTGGGAAACATTTGGTTTTATTAGGTTTGAAAAAGAAATTTGGTTTTTAATGGGTTTTGAAAACAAACCTTTTGGTAAAATGGGAGAAAATTTTTTGGTTTAATTGGGAGCAAACATTGGTTTTAGGGAAAAAGAAATTTGTTTTTTTTTATGGGCTTGAGAAACTTTGGTTTCTTAATGGGAGAAAGAAAAACTTTTGGTTATTGGGTTTTGAAAACCTTTGGTTTTAATGGGAAGAAAAACTTTGGTTTCTTTGGGTTTTGGAATAACTTTGGTGAAACAGAGCCCAACTAGTGAGTTGGAATTCTGAAAACACAGCCCACTTGTTGTTCTTACAACCTAGAATTTGCAGGTATACGGCCCAACTAACGAGTTCAGTTAGACGATCCCAGAAATGAACGAGGCCCAGCTGGGTTCAGCTAGGTTTCTGGGCCTGCTGATTTTGTAACCAGGCGAGGCCCACTTGGGCTTGAAAACGTTTTCAAATTTTGGTATGGGTCTAAGCCCAGAGTTTAGAAACAAGCACAGAGTTCAGTTGGGTCTTGGGCTATCAGTTTTAGCCAAAAGATAAGGCCCAACTGGGCTTTGAAAACGTTTTACAACTTTTGTTGGGTCAGTCCCACAGTTCAGTTTCAATGTTTGCTTGGGCTTACAGAAATTTTTGAAAAGAAAGCTTGGGCACAAGCCCAGAAAGTTAAGTGGCAGAAGAATACCACACTAGCCCAGTGAACTGGGTTGTACTTGAGCTTTGCAGCATCAAGGATAAGTTTTTTCTCCACTTGGGATTTACAGCAGCACCAACAGCTTAAGCATATCCAGCAGCTTTTTAGCAGCACCACAGCAGTAGCTGGATATGGGCAATGTTACAGGCTTGGCAGCAGCAGCTCTATTTGGGCTTCACAGCAGCACAAACAACAGAATGAAACAACTCAAAAGGAAAGCTAAGTCACACAGCAGGCTACAGAGCTACACTAAGATGCAAGAAAACCGATGATGCAGGATGAATATGCAGATGCAAGATGAATATGCTCCTAAGTTATGCAAAGATGAAAGCGCAATAATAGCTAAGAGAACAGTCAAACTACACAGCACCAAGTCCCCGGCAGTGGCGCCAAAAACTTGATAGCTAAGGAATTATACCTAAAACTATGTTCTAATTTTCCTGCAAGTATACAGGGCTGTTATAGCTAGTAAATAAGCATGGTAAGTCCTCAGGGACAAGGAGGGAACTGATGTTGTTTTTCTAATATTTTCCTAACTAATTTCTAACCTACAGTGACAATGACTAAGGAATTTGGGATATGGGAGGGACTGCTAGGCTTTGAATCCACCTCTAGCCCTATACTAAGCATTCAACTGAGTATGATACTCTTGTCCTTGTAACAGATAAGGAAGAAGTGTCAAGTCCATCACTTACCTAAGGTGTTTCACCAATGGGTAGTTCAATCGCAACTAAAGTATTAACCCGGAGCACTAATTGTCTAATCAAGCACAACTAGTCAAAGGATTAACAATAATCTATCAAACATGAGTTTCAGTTCAATCAACACAATGTTATCCTAACTACAATGGATGCTTGACATACATTGTGAGAGCAGAGTATTGATGCACTGAGATTAAATCTATCATACAACATTTTAAGCATTCAAGAATCACACAAACAACATAAATAACATAGTACAAAGCTATGGTTTCATCTCAACCTTAGCTTAATGAACTAAAACATGATCAAATTATACTACTGGATGAAAAAAATGAAATAGTAAAATTACAGAACACTAAGAGCTTGGTGCTCCGGCTAGCCCGGGCATACCCCCAACACTACACACACCATGTTCTATTTATAGTGCAGAATCCCCAAATTTCTAAACCCTAATTTTTGAAAACCTAAAATTTGATTTGGGGATTTTCAATTTGACGTACCCACTTGCGATTTCACCTCGACCCATACCTTCTTCTGTTCTTCCCACTTTTTCTGCTGCTTTTGCTGCTCTTCTTTGTGAACTGTGAACCTTAGATCGAGTCGTCTCATCAACTCCACACCCTAGGTCAGTGGGATGTGAATTTTATGAAACACCTAGGCTAGGTAGAGAGATGGTGGAGTTGTCGGGTGGTTGTGGCGGTGGTGTGGTTCGAGGTCTGGTGGTGGCAGTGATGGCAGGAGATGGTGGTGGCGGAAGTTGCAGGTGATGGAAGAGAGGAATTTGGGAAGAAGAGGAGAAGAAGGAGAGAAGAAGTCGATGGTTTTGGGAGAAGATATTCGGTGCTAGGGTGTTGAGAGGGTGTATCAAAATTTGATGATCGGTGATGAAAAGCGTAGGATGAAAAGGTGATTGAGTGATCCAACGGCGCGATGAAATGGATGTGGAGCGACCGTTGGATGATGAGATACATCAAAATTGACGGAGAAGATCGGGGTTAGGTGCTATGATGTTAGACAGGGACTTCAGAGTTCGATGTACTCTGATGAAGCGACTGTTGGATGATGGAATGGATCCAATCTGACGGCTAAAGAGAGAAGTGGGTTTGGTCTTGGATTTTAGGATATGGAAATGGGTTTGAGTAAGGGTTTTGGGCATTGGGTATTCCAAGCCCATATCTTCTTTAAGAACAATTTCTTCCTTGTTAAGACCATTTTCATCCTTGAGTCTTCCATACCGCATTCTTCACTTCTTTTCCGCTAGAGTTTCCTTCGGCTTTTTCCCGTGTCTTTGCTCTTTTCTCTCCGTGAGTTAACCAGGCTTTATTTAGTACCTAAAAATGCAAAATTAATTGAGAAAAGTATTTATTCTTGAAAACAACGAAAACACAGAATATGGGATAAAATGGAGCGTTAGTGCACAAATGATGAGTTAAATGCCAACAAAAAGGTGCAAATATATACAATATTTGGCACTCATCAGTTACCACACAATGCTTATATCCATCATTGGTAATATAGACCTAAACTCTCATTCCAACTATTGAAACATTCTCGGAGGGTGTTATTCAGTCGTTATTCACAGACCTTCTCGTCAGAGCAATTTCCAAAGTAATTGAAACTTTTCATGACTTTCGTCACTAGGTGAAGATAAACCCGATCAAAGCGAAATGCTTTACCAACACACGATTTCGAGAAAAAGATAAGTAGATTATACTCAGCTCGAAATGTCAAGTGTGTATGATTCAGTCTATATAGCATACGACTTTTGTCTCATAAGAAGTAGGAAATAGAATAGATAGACTTTTGAGTGATAGATAAGTTCAAGTCTCCACATACCTTTTTGTTGATGAAGTTCCACGGTTCCTTGAGTAGATATTCTTCGTTGTACGATGAATCGCCATGAAGTCCTTGAGCTCAACTACACTTTTTTATCCTAGTCCGAGACTTAGCTATAATAGACTAGAAATCAAGACTCATAGTTTTGATCACTAACATTGACAAACATGCTTGATACAGAAACCCATGCGAGGTCGACCGAGCTATGCTCTAAGAATCTCCCCCTTTGTCAATTTTAGTGACAAAACTATTAATACATATGGAATACAAAAAAGATAAACTTTAGTGGCTCATATTCCATAGTCTAATCGTCAACGTTCCTTGAAATCTTCGTCCTTCTAAGTACTCCAATGATCCCAAAGGTTGTAAGTTTAGCACCACCGTTGTTGAAGATCCGTAGCTATAACAATGAGAAAAATCGAGATTCTCGATCATTATTATACAGTGGCATAATATCATTATGTAACATCAAAGTCCAATTGCATCACGACTTTAACAACAATACTATGGTTATATGTATCACTCCCCCTTAGTCAATACTCCATCTCTATTATGGAAACCACTCCCCCTTACACAATGATTCGAAAACCATATGTATTTGTAGTGTGAACTATAATATTTCTCCCCCTTTTTGTCAATAAAATTGGCAAATGTACAAGAACGGGATCATAATGAAATTTCCACAAGAGACATTTCATAGAGTAAAAGAAAAAATACATACCAACTTAATTTAGATGCAATTATACAGTCGAAGCTAAATGCATTCATCAAGGAGTTTTAAGATACAAGATAAACCCTATAAAATTCCACAGCCGCACACCCCGCAAGATATTACAATTAAGCACAAGTTCAAAAGAACTCTCCCCCATTTGATGTCATTCCTGAAGGAACAACAAGAGCGACCTTAATTTCGAAAGAAAAGAAGGATTTATAATTAGACACCAAAAACCATGGGAATGATTTTCTATATCCAAAACTCAACCAAATTAATCACAAGTAAACCCATGATTAATTTAATTGGAATACGCAACTAAATCAACCACAAAAGTGATCAATTTAATTGATTGTGCTCAACATAAGTAAACTTACGGAGCTACGTCTAATCCAATCATACGGAGATGACTAACTTAACCGTTCAAATACTCAACATAAGGAAAACCTTACGGAATATACGACTACATTAACCAATAGAACATGGTTAGTATAGCCATTCATATACTCAACACAAGAACTTGTGGAATATATGAAAACTCAACTAGATTAATTATAAGAGAACCTATAATTAATCTAATTGGAATACACAACCAAACTAATCACCGAAGTAATCAATTTAATCGTCAAGATATTTTCTCGACAAAAGAAGACTTTCGGAGCAAATAACTAAATAATCAAACAAGATGATTAATTTAGTTCAAGAATGCTCAACATATAGCATCTTACGGAACAACCAACCAAGCCAATAAGAATAATCGACTTAGTTGTATCGTGCTCAACATGAGACACACAGTGGAGCCTTCACGGTAATACTTAACAAAATGGATCAATGAAGATAAATATTGTGGATAACATAAAAGGATCTATTCTATTTTCCATCACTATAAGCATAACGACATAATAGATTTTATCCTTGTCTTACAAAAGATTTCATCCTATTTTCCATCAAATAAATGACTGCATAGGCATAACTTTTGTATTTGTCAAAAGTCCATTCGTCCTTTCATCAATGCGAATACCAATTTATGAACGACTTTACTTTTGACAAAATATGGGACCTTCAAGTTCACGGACGCAAACAATACATATCCCATAAAAATATTGCAATACTTAAAAACAGATTAATACTGCAATAACCATAATCCTCCAAATATTTTTAGAATTTAAAACACTAAACCTAAAAACATGAAGATGAAGACATTGGACATAGCTATGTGTAATCACAATAATGTCTATTCCAAACTCTAGTTATCCTTCTCAAAAACAAGAATAAATTCTCATAAAGTTTCCTAGGCATCAAGACAAACTCGTAATGCACATATAAGATGATTTGTCCTTAGAGAGTAGAATCAATCTTTTTCGCCCGGATTTATACCAATAATAGTTACCAAAGGAGTATAAAAAGATTTTCAAAGAAGAACATACAAAGTCATTAACGACCATGCACCATAGTTCACATAAAATGATTGTGTGAACATTCAAGAATCCCATAGTAATGCGTACTACTGCCCATTCTTGAACTTCCTTCTTTGTGATTCACCAACAACATTCTTTTAAAAGTTACAAATGATCTTAGAAGAGTACTACTCCATGAATCCAAGTGCCCAAGTCCAAGAGAAGTGGAACAAGTGCAACGAAACGGAGCAAAACACTCAAAAACAAGAGACAGGACAAATATCAATCTTAACTCATCCAAATTCAAATTCAAGAATTCTCGTATCCATTTTGAAGAGAATTAAAAGAGGAAGAGAATGCAAAAACAATTAGGTCATTCCGAGTTCGGACAAAGAAGTTACGACCAAAACAAGTTTACCGAATATCGACTTCAGGTATGCATACGGGTTTGCAAACGAAATTTTCAAGTCCGCGAACTTAAACCCCTGGATTTTGATTTTAAATGATGGTATGCATACTTTGTATGTGTACCATGAAGTCCAAACATCCCGAACAACTATTTTCAAACCTAAACATATAAGAACCTTAAACACAGATCAAGTTAGGTAGAAAAGAACAATAAGCAAGGTACATGAATCATTATAAGTATTCTAATCAAATAAAAACACAACCTTGCTCAAGTTTATATACATACATTTTTAGAAAAATCCCATTGAATTCTACAGCCTTACCGAACATAATATGAGCCCCCCAATTCTCGTGCTTCCCTCACGGTATACATAGCAGGGCATTCCTTGGTGAGGATGCACTTACAACACAATCAAGTTGTGTTGGGGTGAACAATGTCTTGCTCACCACAAGTCACCTTGGATTATCATGAAAGAGATCACTTTTAGAACCTTTCACATCCAATTCCATTTTTCCAAAAAATTGGTTAAGTTGCAACATCACGGAAACTGCCTTCTCCATAGTCACGCAATTTTCTGGAAGATTCCTTCTCACACTTAAAACATCATTGAATTTCTTTGGTACCCACTTCTGAGTGCTTTTAGGAACAACCAGAACCTTCTTCCAATTACTCTCTTCAAGATTTCTCGGAAGAGAATTGGATTGACTATTTCTTTTCAAGTTAGTCTTTCTCCAATTGGGAGCATCGGATCTTGTCTTCGTCTTTACAAAATTATCCTTTTGATAACCATTACGATTGTGAAAAGGATTCGTACGACGTTTATAGGAAAATCTAGGTTTATCACAGCACTGATTCCTTTTCCTAAAGGTTGGATAGTTACAACCTGTAACGTTAAGGGGATTAGTCTTAACATATGATCTTGGTTTCACAACTTCTTGTGATGCCCAAACAAGAACATCATGAAGTTTCACATTCCTTATAAGGAAACGACATCTCCTTTCCAGGTGACCTTTATTTCCGCAATAGTGGCAAACATAAGGAATGTTCTTACCTCGATCCATGTATGTTGACTTTGGAGGTTGATATACTTTTCTCTTTTGAACCTTAACTGCCGGTTTAGGAATTTCACTTTTGCCATCAGTGGAAACCTTTTGTTGAGAAGAATCACTAGCCTTGACAAATTTTACCTCTTTGCTAATACTTGGAGCATCTATTCCCTTATAGCCCAATCCTCGTGTATCACGATGATTTTTACTTTCTCCTAGCATAGTGGTTAATTTTCTTGAACTAGTATTGAACTTTTTCAAGTCATCTTCCAACATCTTGATTTTATCAAGAGCAGCAGCTAACTCAGCCTCAAGACGTTGCGCTTTCTCTGTCATCAAAACTAATTTGTTGAGAGTTAACCCTTGCTTCAGATTCTGCAAGTTTCTCTTCCAACGAAAAGTATTTTTGAAGAAGATTATCACATTCAAGTGACTTCATACGTAGGTTTTCCTCATAATCCTTGAGGATCGATTCGTTAGAGCGATTCGAAACATAAACACCTGCGTAACATCTTCTCAATTTCTTGTTTGTATGACAGAGATTAGTCAGAAAAGGTGTGACATGAGAAGTTGTCATCTTTTTCTTTTCCAACGAATTCAAAAGCTTAACATACTCTGAGACTTCCTCATCAACATGTCTATCAATATCTGAATCACCTTCATCAGAAAGTTCATCTAACTGTTCTTCTAGGTGTGTTTCCCAGAGTTTAACAGGTTCTACATTAAGACAATGTTTAGATACTGACCTAGATGTGACAATTTTCTCAAGTGAAACGAAGCTTTTTGTATTATCTGGTGATTTCTTAATTGGTACATTATTAGAGATAGGCTCGTCCACAATCAGATCGCCACAAACACAGACTTATAAGGTCTTTAACGTGTTTTCCTGCTCTGATACCAATTGAAAAAGCGGGGGTCTAACAACACCACCCAATATTTCGCTTAGAAATCTGTATGGACAAACTCCGATATACGTTTTATGAGAATCAACTAGACAGTTAGACTCAATCAATAAAAACATATATCAAAGATTTTATATCGCAATCTCTCGATTTAATCTTACTAAAGCAAACATAGAGTCTCGATTAAAGAGAGATAAACTTGGACGGTACCAAAGAGCAATGTCCAAGGATCAATCAATATCAATCAACAACCGTTAGGTCGGACTATCCAATTGATTGATCCAAACGCACAACTTGTATTATTTCTATTATATAAACAAATATAATGCGAAAAAGAAATAACACAGACACCAGAAGTTTTGTTAACGAGGAAACCGTAAATACAGAAAACCCCCCGTACCTAGTCCAGATTGAATACACACTGTATTAAGACGCTACAGACACTATCTTACTACAATCTAACTTCGGACTGGACTATAGTTGAACCCCAATTAGTCTCCCACCGATCCAAGGTACAGTTGTACTCCCACGCCTCTGATCCCAGCAGGATACTGCGCACTTGATTCCTTAGCTGATCTCACGCACAACTAAGAGTTGCTGCAACCCAAAATCGCAGACTTGCTAATAAACAAATCTATCTCACACAGAAAAGTATATCAAAGGATAAATCTGTCTGCTACAGAAAAACCCTAGGTTTTGTTACGTCTTATGATATGAAGTCAAGGTGAACAGAAACCAATTGATAATCCGGTCTTATATTCCCGAAGAACATCCTAGATAATCAATCACCTCTCAACGATCTTTCTTGACTACACAAGAGGATGTCGAGGAATCACAAATGGTGAGACGAAGATGTTTGTGACTTCTTTTATATTTCCTACCGGAGAACTCTCACGATCTCAAGCCAATTAATAGATTGTACTCGTACGATAGAAGACGCAAGATCATATCACACAACTACGATAAAAGTAGTATCAGTCTGGCTTCACAATCCAAATGAAGTCTTTAAGTCGTTAACCTGGTTTTAGAGAAGAAAACCAGAGGTTAAAGGAGAATCGACTCTAGCGAGCGCACTAGTATCACACATACGTGTGGGGATTAGTTTTGCCCAATACTAGATGTCTCCTTTATATAGCCTTCAAATCAGGGTTTTTCCTTAGTTACAAAGCAATCCATATTCACCGTTAGATGAAACTTGATTTAGATTCAAACTAATATTTCTCAACCGTTAGATTGAAATCATAGCTTGTCACACACACTTTGGTAAACGTGTACTGGGTTCGTGAGAATCATGCCCAAACGTGTACGCGTATGTTGGTTCAACACAGTAAGCCAAAAGGTTAACCATATGAGCATTTCATATCAACCTTGTTCGTCTTCACCATAACTAGTTCAATTGACTCAAATGAACTAGTTAGAGAGTTATTCAATTGCTATGAGATCTTATGTAACTACACAAGACACAATCGAAACAAAGATGATTCGATTCGATTGAATCGGCTCATGAACTTTATAGCCACGGTTTGCATAAAGCATTCCTTAGTAATTTAAGTTTCATGTTCAGAGCACATCTTTAGATCATAACCACTTAAGCTCACAAACAAGTTCGCGGACTTAAGATAACCGGCAGAGTTTTCCAAACTCAGCAGAAAATCTCGGCAACGAGACTTCCGCCAGTTCGCGGACTAAACACGCAAACAAGTTTTTGAAAATCCCAGCAGAAATTCTCGGTAAGAGAACTTCCGTCAGTTCGCTGACTGGGTTCGCGGACTTGGCAAAGCCAATTCCTCCAGTTTCTATCAATCAACAAAGTTCGAAAACTTCGGATTAAGAAATTGGACTTATGCACATATGTGTTACCACACAATGCTTATATCCATCATTGATTATATATACCTAAACTCTCATTCCAACTATTGAAACATTCTCAGAGGACGTTATTCAGTTGTTATTCACAAACCTTTCTCGTCAGAGCAATTTCCAAAGCAATTGAAACTTTTCATGACTTTCGTCACTAGGTGAAGATAAACCCGATCAAAGCGAAACGCTTTACCAACACACGATTTCGAGAAAAAGATAAGTAGAGTATACTCAGCTCGAAATGTCAAGTGTGTATGATCCAGTCTATATAGCATACAAATTTTGTCTCATAAGAAGTAGGAGATAAAATAGATAGACTTTTGAGTAATAGATAAGTTCAAGTCTCCACATACCTTTTTGTTGATGAAGTTCCACGGTTCCTTGAGTAGATCTTCGTCGTTGTATGATGAATCGCCATGAAGTCCTTGATCTCAACTACACTTTTCTATCCTAGTCCGAGACTTAGCTATAATAGATTAGAAATCAAAACTCATAGTTTTGATCATTAACATTGACAAACATGCTTGATATAGCAACGCATGCGAGGTCGACCGAGCTATGCTCTAACACAAGTGGAGTGTAATGAATTCTTGTAATTTGTTTATCCATATGATGTAAGAGTTTTGTCACTAAAATTGATAAAGGGGAAGATTGTTAGAGCATTGCTCGGTTGAACCCACCAAGCGTTGGTATGTCAAGTTTGGTTGTCATATTTTAGTGAATCAAAACTCATGTTAAGAGTCCCTTGATTATGTACTAGAGTTAAACTTCGTATAGGTTAGCTTGAAAGTATTAGGATATGAGATATTACAAGTATTGCGAAGTATTGAAGATGTGAAGAAGCAAGGAGCTACAACGACAATACGAGGTTTATTGCTTAACCATTAAAATTTGTAGATAAGACATCGCCATAATCATTTGAATGCTATTGTGATTATGTATGGGTATGAGGTGAGGATTTTATCCTAGGGAACAATGTTTACATGTATTCTAAGGAAGTAAGTTCATAAACTTGTTTGTGAACCGAAAAGGAAATTTCCAGGAATTATTGGTTTTGTTATTCATTGCATATCTTATGAACAACCAATATGTGTGATAGAGTGTAACCGCTCACAACTTGTTGTGTTCTTGGTAGAAATATTCACAAAGTCCTGACTTTTGTATTGGTATAACTTTTATTAGTAAAACCAATCTTAAGTAATCACCTGTGGTATGATCGTATTATGTCTGCCTTGGGGAAAGTGAACCGATCCTAGTAAGGGAAAGGGGACCGATCCTTGTAAGGGAAAGGGAACCGATCCTAGTAAGGGAAAGGGAACCGATCTTTGTAAGGGGTCCAGCACATGAAGGGGAACCGATCCTTGTATGGGGTGCAGCAAGGTTTATAGCAGAATGGGGAACCGATCCTATGAACATGTGCAACACATATAAGTTAGATACCATATATATGTGAGGAACCGATCCTAGTACCTAGTCAACCGAATCTTTGGGAAGCTAGTGTGACTATGCGTAGTACTCACATGGATATAGAACCGAAACTTGCTTTGGTAGAACCGTTAAACCCATGATTGTGATTGAATGTTGGTTTGATCAATCACATAGTTTTTGAAAGTCAGATGAACCAATTCTAAACTTGTTTGGAAGTGTGTAAAATCGGTTTCAAGGTTGTAAGTGTTAAAGAGAACTTACAAAGTAAAGATGTCGACAAACTTTGAACACGTGCCGTCAATGTTTATATCTATAATTGTCCAAAGATATTCCTTAACGACTAAGGGAAGAGAATCTCAGGATCGAAACATAAGTAAGTTAAGAATATTTTAATTAAGTTTATTAATTTCATTTTGTAGGGAAATTACAGAATTAGTAATGTGCATTTACTAATTAGATTTTCCGAGAGATTTCGATCGTTATTTTTGGATAGAGCATTTCCAGGAATTATGAAAACCGAATCTGTGCATTTATGAATATCTTGAGAATATTTCCAGTTTTGGAAATTCCTTGGTGACCAAACTTCCTTGTCTATAAATACACGAAGTTTTCCTTTCTAGCAAACTAATCCTTCGTAACAACATATTTACTCTTTTGTTGTTGTTACTGGTGTAGCCGCCTATCGGAGAGGAGAGTAATCTAATTAGGTGAAATCTCTTACGACCGCTCAGTTTAAAGTCTTCTTTGGGATTGAGAAGCTCTAACGCAACCCGTTGGTGGGAAACTAGATAATTGAGGTTTACCTTTGTTTTCGATTGATTTGATTGACTAACGGTGGTTCAAATCTGATTGCACCTAGTTTGTTTATTCTTGAGAATCTTCTCTTGTGATATAATATTCACTCAAACTAGTTCATAGTTTCGACATGGATCTTTAGACTGTTGTTAGTTCTAAAGACGATCTTGTGATAATCCATTGTTAACAGACTCCGTTCAGTACGTGATTGATCACAAGAGATTCAAGTGATTGCGTGCAGGTTTTTATTGAAGATTTAAGAAGATTTGAAGACAAAGAAGATATTGAAGATCTGACTTGGATTTTACAATCTTTGGTGTGTACAATACTTGTTTCGGTAAAAGAGGATCCAATTAATAATCAGTTTATCCTTGTGGTAGAGTGGATTGATTAATTGAGTAGATCGACATCAACAAGGTTCTTCGGATTAAAGGTGTTGTTGGCTTAGTCTTAAACGATTACCTTCGGGTGATTGAACATAAGATAGATCTAGACCCGACGAAGGAGTTTATGTTGAGATAAACGGAAGAGCCTTTGTCTGACTCATATCACTTGGTTGAACAGAGTTGATACCAAACAGATTTCTTGTTCCTTTACTCTTTGGAATACGAAGCAAAGAGATTGATCCAAGTGCGTGACTTATTTATAAGTTGGAGGCGTGGGAATACAGATGGAACTAAGTGAATTATAGGGTTATTTACTTGGTATCAACTATACGAAGTTAGTGTAATTTTGTATAGCGGCTTAATCCTGAGAGTATTCAATTCTGGATTAGGTCCCGGTGTTTTTATGCATTTTCAGTTTTCCTTGTCAACAAAATCTTGTTGTGTCATTTACTTTTATTTTCCGCATTATAATTGTTTTATAATAATTAAAGTAAATTACACAAACATTAATTCTTATTTACTTGATAAGCAATCCTATTGTGTTTGGTTAAGTCCGAACCTTTGTATCAAGTAAACATACTTCGTTGTTGTATTGTCTCGGTCTCGTATCCATAGACGATCACAAAAAGTGTGAAACGATTAGTTGTATTGTCTCGACTCAGTCCATAGACAATCACTTTCGGAGAAAGGACTTATAGGTAGGAAAAGTTTTATCTTGAGGTATATTTGGGTACCCTTGCATTTCAGGTTGGTATCATCCGACTTGAGGGTTAAAACGTAATTGAAGTTGAAGGAGGATGAATCCATTGGACTGAATTGAAAAATAAAAATTAAGATAAAAAGGAAATAGGCGTGATCCCAAGATTGATAACCCTAAGCTATCTTGACACCATAACAAGGTAAAGAAACAGGTATGATTGTTCTCCCTTGGATACTTGGGAGAGAAAACATCTTCTCTATTTATACTACACAAGTTACATGAATAAAATGAATATACAATCACATAGATACAGAATATACACAAAATGGGAAACACGAAAATCTTCAATAATGATCGTGTAATATTGTTTCCTATCCTGAACTATATTTCCTTATGTGGTCGGATACTTGCAGTTGTACATGATCTCGACAAAATATCCTTGACAGTTGTTGATGTTGAAAAAGCTGGGGTCTAACAATACCACCCAATATTTCGCTTAGCAATCTGTATGGACAAACTCGAATATACTTTTGTGAGTGGGGAAAACGATTTACTGTTTTTTACGGAATTGAAGAGTCGACCGTGTGGAGACTCCTTGAACCGAGTGAAATATTGAACCTCACACATATGCACTGCAAGAAGGGAGTGATTTAAGTTCAAGAGATCAATCTGTAAGACCCCGGCCTAAACCAAGAACAATGATCGTTCCAGAGTAAATTCGGTCACAAGAGAGGATGGGTTGATCTGTAGGAGGGAAGCTGAGAAATGCGTGAGATCAATGGTGTTCTGAGATTGTAGGTGTGTTGTGAATTCAGCGTGAAAATGCTCTGAATGATTGAATTTTTCTCAATTGAGAGTAATTTCTGTGAGTTCGTGTGGACGAAAGATTGTCTGTATGAACTTTTGATGAGAAATTGCTCGTTTTGGCGAATGTTGTTCGAATGTTCGAAAACTTCTGTCTTTTCAATCAGGATTCAGAGACATTTTATAATGCCGTAGTTGAAAACACCATGATCCCATGAAGTGTGACAGTTGCTGGAATCAGAGAGTGGGAAATGGGGAAATCGTGTTAAAACCAATTACTCATCGTGCGGAGACTTGGTTAACTTTCCATCCACTACTTTTCTGACTCTTCCAACTGATTGCACGACTTACTCACATTCTCATCGTGGGTGAACACACGTGTCGTAGACCGCCAGACCAAAACCCTAGTTAGTATCCCCCAATGTGACACGATTGAAATCTCGTGATTGTGAAGTCAGTTGCTGACTTTATAGGACGATGAGTCCATGTATTACTGAGTTGAACATGATTAGAAAATGTTTCGAAACTCATGAATTTAATGTGTCTGCTGAGACGAGGTATCATCATAACCTAAGACGACCAAAAATGTGTTGCTAAATTGTTGAATATTGATAGTTGAACCAATATTCTTTGATTTGAGCAAATATTGCTAGTCTGAGCGAATATTTCTAATTGAGTAAATATTGCCGGTTCGAGCGAATATTGCTAGTTCGAGCAAATATTGTTAGTTTGAACAAATATTGTTCTTTTGATGAATTGTTGGTAGCTGGACCAAATAAAATATTAATTTAAGTTACTGACTGCTGAGTCGAGCAAAATAAATACGAATTTTAATCATGGAATCAACATAAAATTATCAGAGTGTTCGAATCTGCTCAGAATCACGTTTCTGCAGAGTTCTGGATTCAAAACCCTAATTTTACCGAGATGATGATTTACTGCAAATCACATAAGACCGGCTACATGGGATGCCGAGTTCACCATATAACGCCCAGATGCTCGAATGAGAAAAAATACCAAAGTCTCTTGAGGACCAGTTGGTGAAAAAATGATTAAATGTTGGTTTAATCATTTACTGAAATAATGCT
Organism: Papaver somniferum; assembly: GCF_003573695.1. NCBI lineage: Eukaryota > Viridiplantae > Streptophyta > Magnoliopsida > Ranunculales > Papaveraceae > Papaver > Papaver somniferum. The sequence continues at coordinate 924,433 of NW_020621603.1, read as the reverse complement.
CGTAAGAGCGACAAGTCATAAAACCTGGTTTTATGGAAAATATGAGGGACCGGCCAAGAGGTCATGGGACCGGCTCTTGATGGCCGTGGGACCAGTAGATGGTCATTTGAGCAAACTTCCAATTGTTTGGAAAGAGTTTGAACCTAATATGAGCAGTTGAGAAAATTAGGTTAAAATCATTAAAGCACGCGGGACCAGATGTTTGTAAGCCTCAGGATCACCCTTAGTCGGTCAAGGGGATGTGCCCATGTCACCGTAATGTTCACGCTTCAGTCCTGAGAATTTTGATATTTTCTGGTGCACGTTTGAGCAACATTTGGAGAAAATATGCAAAATCCATGGTTTTGCTGAAACCGGCAAAAATACATGAGATGATGAAAATAATAAATAAAACAAGGAATTACAAGGTGTGGGACCGGCCATGGCTAGGGCATGGCCGGCCGGCCGGCTGACACGCGGTCCCACATGCTTTTCCCAGTTTTATGTGATTTTATGTTTTTTTCTCTGATTTAACGGAAATTCCATGAAACTGGAGAGTTTGACGAAATTAGGGAACTTCCATGAGATGAGAGACATAAATTAAAATATAAAATAGGTAATGGGAGTGTGGGACCGGCAATGGCCGTGGCATGGCCGGCCGGCCAATGGGCGCGGGTCCCAAGGCACTCTTCCCAATTTTATGTAATTTTGATGATTTTAGATAATTTTCATAAAATCAAAGAGATTTGTTGAAAATCAAGATATTTTGTTGAAATCAGAGAGTTTTCATGAAATCAGGAAACAAAACACAAAATAATAATAAAATAATGGGCATGTGGGACCGGCTAAGGCATGGCCGTCCGGCTAGAGCCCGATCCCACAAGTTTTCCTAATTTTTTTAATATTTTCCATGATTTTAGAGAAAATACATGAAATTAGGTAATTTTAGGGAAAATTCATAAAATCAAGAAATTTTCATAATTTGAGAAGGAATAATAAAATAATGGGACGTGAGGTGTGGGACCGGCCACGACCAAGGCATGACCGGCCGTCCGGCGGTCCCGCGACACCTTTCCCTAATTTTATTATTTTGATAAAATCATGTGATTTAGATAAAAATACATGAAATTAGGTAATTTTCATGATTTTAGGGAAAATTCATAAAATCAAGGAATTTTCATAATTTGAGAAGAAATAATAAAATAATGGGATGTGAGGTGTGGGACCGGGCACTGCCAAGACATGTCCGGCTGGTGCTCGGACCCGCGACACCTTTCCCTAATTTTATTATTTTTGATAAAATCATGTGATTTAGATAATTTCTTTGAAATGAAGGAAATTTGCTCGAACAAGAGGATTTTCATGAGATCGTGAAAATAGTAAAAATATGAAAAAATATAAAATTGGGCGCGGGACCAGTCACGGCATGACTGGCCGGCTGGTGAGTCTAGTCCCCTGGCGCTTTTGCTTAATATTTTATTATTATTATTTTCGGTTCCTATTTTGCATAGGTTCCTCGTTCGTTCGTATTTTTGAAATGCTCGTTCGTGCATTCAAAATGCTGGTCTGTGCATTATCTGCTAATTACACTTGCACCATTTTTGTCAGGGCTTATTCGATGCTCAGATGCCTGTTTCGCTGAATATTTATTACTAACCTGTGGAATTCTTCTGGGAAGAACCAAAGATTGAAGTAACGAAATATAACGAGGAATCGTAGAATATTGCTGGATATTCAGGCGATTAATTGACGACTCGTAGAATATTGCTGGATATTCAGGCGATGGCTCGTAGAATATTGCTGGATATTCAGACGATTTAAGATAATTAATTGTTGGCTCTATACTAGAAGGGCTTCCTGTCTAGGAGCATTAATTATCCGAGGGTTGAGCAATATGAACTTGTTGGAGTGTCATATTCCTCTTTCATAGTCGGGGAAAACTTGGTTACATCCCGAAGACGTTGTCGCTCTATACTAGCAGACATGCTGTCTAGGAGCCGCCCAATCTTTCGATTCTATACAGTATGATATGTGTCGTGGCCTCAGCTGAGAGACTACACATATACATCTTCTCTGAGAGACTTTCTCCATCATAGGTGGTATGAGCTTTCATGTATAGAGACATGAGTCTCGATACTCATCCGATTGCCGGATCCGGAGTAATTACTGAAATTGCTCAGTATTCATGAGATGTTTCGTGGCCTCAGCTGAGAGACTACACATCTACATGTACTCTGAGAGACAGCCTTCTCAGTCAGAGATTTTATGGCATGAGATTTCATGCTTTGATGAGAGACATGAGCCTCAATACTCATCCGGTTGCCGAATCTAGAGTATAGTTTTACAATTCTACCCTTTGTCGAAAATCCACCATCTACATTAAGTCCCCTGCTTACTGAGGAACAATCATGTTCCTCAGTCAGCATTGAATGGTGATTTTCCAGGTATAGACAAGAATAAGTAATTGAACTTAGTCATAAGATAAGATATTACCGGATTTCGACTGAATGAGCAAACCATGGTTTGAGCGGAAACCTCTGTGGAATAATAGAACATCATCCAGTGAACATAAATATATGTAGAACCACTGATTCGATGGTGGAACCTTGGTTGGTTTAGGATTCACGGGACGGGCCCAAAAGGAAATCCTTATGGAATTAGGTTTTGGAAATAAAATTAGGTATAAAAGGGAATTAATCCCCTTTTTTTTTTATCTCTCCCACACGTCCACCACCTTCTTCATCTCCTTCACGTCCGAGCTCAGCAGGAGCGAAAAAAAATTTCCGCCCGAAATCGCCGGGAATCGACGCCGTCCGATCATCGCCGGTCAATTTCCGGCCGGCGCCGTCAGGTGCGTTAATTTTTTATTTTTTTTCAAAGTTTGCTAATTTCATGAGGTGTTCATGCTTCCATCATGTTAAAATTCTATACATGTGTATATGTTGATGTGAGTTTTGTAGAAAAACCCTTGTTTTATCAAACGTATGTTCGTCCAATTGTTAGTTTTGAAAACTAATAAAAATCCCTGATTTATGAGAGATTTCTTTATATATGTGGACTTAGGTCCAGTGATAAAACTTAATGTATGAGCTTTCATGTGAACCAAGATTTTACCTTAATAGATGTGAGCTTTCACAAAACCGAAATAAACTCCGTTTTAAAGGATAATGCTCATTCGAGGAAAATAGACATATATATTTTTATGTATGTAAATTTATGTTCAGTGATAAAACTTTATTTATGAGCTTTCATGAGAATTAATATTTTATCACAATAGGTGTGAGCTTTCACAAAACTAGCATAAACCTTCGTTTTTTAATAAAACGCTAATACGAAGGAAAATAGATTTTTTTTTAATATATATGTAGCCGTGACATATTTTATGTGAAACATGATGACATACTTTATTCACATGGATTTGTTCTTATTAGATAAATTCTGAAAATTTATATGAACAAATTGCATTAATTATTGATTTGTAAAATCAAGACATGGGTTTTGAGTAACCTTCAAACTAGACAACTTATTTATGATGAAGTCATGTCTTATTGTAAATTTCATAGTTCAGTTGTGTGAATGTTCACGTTATGAAAATTATGTATATGATTTTATGAGAAAATCAATTTTGAAGGTTAATAAATTTTTGTTCGTTACTGCAGGTTTCACGGAACGAACTAATTTTGTGTGTTAACACTTGTATTGCAATCACTATTGTTAATGAAATTGAAAGAGGTAAGAGTTCAATATTTGCCATTTGTAAACACCAGCATTTTAATTTGCATGATTCCATCACCTTATTGAATTCTCGGATGACTGAAACATTGTGTGGATTTCACAGCAACTTTGCGACGATGTCTGATTCTCCAGCCAATGATGCTTCCAGAGATGAAAGGTGTGCAGATGATGATATCTCCATAGAGGAAACATGCACGGATGAGTACACAATGTATTAAACCGCTACAGACACTAGCCTACTCCAAGCTAACTTCGGACTGGACTGTAGTTGAACCCCAATCAGTCTCCCACTGATCCAAGGTACAGTTGCACCCCTACGCCTCTGATCCCAACAGGATACTACGCACTTGATTCCCTTAGCTGATCTCACCCACAACTAAGAGTTTCTACGACGCAAAATCGCAGGATTTGACAATAAAAAAATCTGTCTCACACAGACAAGTCTATCAAAGGATCAATCTGTCTCCCACAGAAAAACCCTAAAGTTTTTGTTCCGTATTTGGATATATAATCAAGGTGTAGTTGCAGGAAATCCTACAACACACCCCTTGTATTATCATGACTATGATTTCTAGATCTAAACTTATTTGATATGAAAATAAAGATAAAGACAATGAAAATAGAAAATAAGACACAAGATTTACGTGGTTCGATCAATTTAATCTACATCCACGGGGTTAGGTTTCACTATGATCATTGAATTACATATGAATTATATTGAGACTCCATTAATGAGTATTTGAAGCTCTCTCTCTTTCTCTGGTTTTTGGGGAAGAATAAGAAGATAATAATACAAGTCCCTTTTCTCTCTCCTACCTTTCTCTTTATATAGGATGCTCCCTAGTGGATGACAGCTCATATTTCCTTTTATTTCCTATTATCCGTGCGACATTATCGCATAGCCTTTTATGAATCTCGCACACTTACAAATACTTGTGTGCGATATTTGGATCCTACATCTTGCCTCTTTTTTCTTGAAAATTGCTTGAAGAGCGATCTTCAGGAAAAAATCCGTTGTTGTAGTTGTTGGAGCGAGATACGTGTTGTTGGAGTAGTCTTTGATCTTTGTTGATGAAGGAACGAGCGAAAGAATACTGGATTTGAAAAGTGCGTACTTGCCTCTATTCTTTTGTGAAGTTCCGGAATGTTGCGAAGTAAATAAGAAGTATCATCTTTTGAAGTATGTGAAGTACGAAGTATCCTTGAAGAAGTATAAGAAGCATGAAGTATCCTTGATGAAGTATAAGAAATATTCAATTCTCGAAATGTAAGAAGTATCCGTCCTTGAATGAGAATAATAAGTATTGCCTCTATTCATGCGAAATTTTTACTCCATTTTTGGTGATTCTTTCCGAGAAGATAAAGAACATAAAATGTTTTCTTGGTAATCCATAGTTGCCTCTGTTCTTTATCTATGAGGGTAGAATCTTTGAGAAAATGTTGAATGTGCGAATTGTTTCTTCATTCTCATCTTTCCTCTGTCTCATGTTTTGTGCTCATGCGATAGTATAATCTCTTCAAGTTGCTTATAATTGTGCGAGATAATTGAGCGAAATGATCATATCGTTCGGAATAATCACATTCTGCGAAATAATCACATTCTGCAAAATTCTGACACATTCTGCGAAATTTTGACACATTCTGAATAATCCTACGAAACTCTGAATAATCCTACGAAATTCTGACACATTCTGCGAAATTCTGAATAATCCTGCGAAATTCTGAATAATCCTGCGAAATTCTGAATAATCCTGCGAAATTCTGAATAATTCAGCGAAATTCTGCGAAATTCTGAATAATTTAGCGAAATTCTGAAAAATTCTGCGAAATTCTGAATAATTCAGCGAAATTCTGAAAAATTCTGCGAAATTCTGAATAATTCTGCGAAATTCTGAAAAATTCTGCGAAATTCTGAAAAATTCTGCGAAATTCTGAAAAATTCTGCGAAATTCTGAATAGTTCTGCGAAATTCTGAATAATTCTGCGAATTCTGCGATATTATTGCGAAGTTCTGCAATATTATTCCGTACAGTTTTGTAAAGTACTTGTGCGAATATAATGCTTATGTGATGATTGTGTTATGAAATGTGTATGTGATGTTTATTCTATGAAATGCTTATGCAATGCTTTTATGATGCGAGTATGATGTTTGTATGATGAGAATGCTTATCTATTGCAATGTATAGCTAATGTTTGTGTTACTTAGCTCATTTTGCACGCTAAAATTGATGTAGCTTTAAATTTCCTCCATTCTCCATTTCTATGGCTTTTTCTTTAGTGTATGCATTCCTCTTCGTGTAGTTATTGTTCCTCACAAGTTCTTACTTGTGTTTCATCTTTCCTTTTTCCTGCACTATTAGTATCTCATAACAATATGATCATAATATCAAGTCTGCGTCGTTTTCACTGCCTCAGTTTCATTTCCATGTACATATTCGCAAGATTGTTTGCTTACATATAATCATTCTCGCAAGCTTACTTGCTTACTCATTTTCTTATGTGGTCTTATTTTTCCTTCCTAGTTAAAGGTCTTATTTTGCCACCTCTTGTCATTACGACAAAATCGCAGGACGTCTTTGCACTTTCATGCAAAAACCCATTGATCTTGCCTTAACTTTTTCTTTTGTATTATTTCCTCTTAAGGATTGTTGCGACAATATGACAGGCCTAAATATTCTTGCGAAAATAAATCCCCATGACATTGCCGTCTTGCGACGAAATCGCAGGACGTCTTCACACTTTCATGTAATGACCCATTGATCTCGTCTTATTTTTTTTCTCTAGTATTATTGCCTCTTTAGGATTGTTGCACAAATATGACAAGCCTTAATATCCTTGAGAGTAAAAAGCCTCATGACATTTGCGTCTTAAGACACTTATCAGCTCCCTAATGGAGGGTGCCGCCCTTATCTCCCCCTGGTTTCCCCTTCAAGGAGGCGTACTTCTACCATACAAGGTTAGATCCTCCCATCCGGTCTTAACAACAACCAGTTGTTTCCGCAGCCTCTTATCCCCTTGTACCTATAGGGCTTATGGTTACGAGACTGCACCCTAAGTGGGGTTTTCTTCGGGCCGAGTGCAGTATAAGCCAAGACTTGTCAAGAATGGCAAGATACGCTCCAGACGCCCCTGGCACTCTTGACTCAACCGTGTACCTCGACGCTTTGATCAGATTCTGCACTCCTTGGGAGAGTCCTTATTACCTTAGTCGCCCAACCTAAGTCATATGCTTAAGCTGAGAATCCAAGGTGCCTCTCCCGGATGGGCTTTATCGACCCCAAAGCTCCATGACTCAGGTTCCGGGGGCGGTGTAACCTTTCCCTGAGCCATGCAACCGGTACCCCCTTATATGACGTACTTTAGGTCTTACATTTTCCTCTTGCGAAATTTTATTCGCGAACTAGGGTGTACGCCATAAAGGTTCGCCCCTATCTGCGAAATTTTATTCGCGTTTCTGCGAAATTTTCGCGTCTTTTTGTTTCTGCAAAATGTTCGCATTTCTTTATTCTCTCATTCATCTTTTCATTTCTGTCATCTCTTTCATTCATTCTTTCATTCCTGTCATCTCTTTCATTCGTTCTTTCATTCTCATAATATCATACCATTTGAATCATTCAAGAGAAATTTTAATACATGGTAACTCTGAAATCTTTGTAGTTGTGAAATCTTTGTAATTCTGCGATTCTATCGCATTTTGTAAATCAAATCAAAAATCTTTTTATTCTCTGCAAAAGAAATATTCTAGAGAAATATGTAAATTGAATTTTCTCAGTTTTCTGTAATTTTGAAATCTCGCAATCTTTGTAATTTTGAAATCTTTGTAATCTTGAAATCTTAGTAATCTTTATAATCTTTGAAATCTTGAAATCTTTGAAATATTTGTAAATCAAATCAAAAATCTTTTATTTTCTATAAAAGAAATATTCTAGAAATATATATAAATGGATTTTTTTTTAAATCTTGAAATCTTAGTAATTTTTGTAATTTTTGAAATCTTGAAATTTTTGTTATCGTGCGATTGAATCGCTTTTTGTAAATGAAATCAAAAATATTTTTATTCGTTCTTAGTATAAAGTAAAATGTTCAAGGAAGTGGTACTTATCTTTCATGTGAGTCGCTGTTGTTATCAGAGAAGTGAATAAATGCCTTGAAATGTATGAATTTCGCGCAGCAAAAAAGAAGTGTGAGAAGTGAGATTTGAACCCTTAATCTGCTTCTTGGATTTTCTCGCACCATACCAACTGTGCTAATCCTCTTTTGCGAAATAATCAAAGTTCTTGCGAAGTAATCAAATTCCAACTGTGTAAGAGGCAACTCTGTATAAATTTCGCATAATAAAAATAAACATGCGAGAAGCAAGAATTGATCCCGCGACCTGCTGCTTGCATTCATGCCTCCTGACCAACTGTGCTAACCCTCTCTTCGAAATAATCAAAGACTGTGCGAAGTAATCAAACATCAACTCTGCGAAATGAATATTTGCGAAGCAAAAATTATTTGGTCGTAGGGAGAATCGAACCCATGCCCTCTAGTTTGCATACTCCTTCTCTGACCATCTGCGCTACTTGTTGCTTGCGAAAGAAACACACAATGCTGTACTTTATTCCATTTCTTCGCCTTTAGGATTTCAAAAATGTGCGAAAAATTAAGCTTGATGAGGGATTCGAACTCGAGTCTTACAACTCACTCTACCGAAGCTTGACCAACTGTGCTACCTCTTGTTTGCGAACTAATGAAACAATATTGCGAAATTATTCATTTTTTCGCTATCTGTAAAAAGAAGAAAACTATGCTCGCAGGGAAATTCGAACTTGCGACCACGAACGTACATATTGTTCTCTTGACCAACTGTTCAAGAATCTCTTTGCGAAATAAACGCACAATGTTTTTCTCTTATTCTTTTATTCTCCCATGCAAATGAGAAGAAAATGAAAAATATGTGTCTCTGCGAAATTCGAACCCGTGACCTATCGCTTACTCGCTCCAGCTCAAACCATCTGTGCGAATTTTTGTTTGTGATAGAAATTGCAGTATTTGCCTCTTATCTTTTCTTCGTCCTTCCTTAACTTCTTTCACATTTGCCTTCTTCTCCTGAAGATGAAAATCTTCCACTGAAACTTCCATTTTCTCCTTAAATTTCACCACAACAACTAATTTTTTCTTTCACTCTTTCCATGTCTTTGAATTGTTGATGATGTTTACTCCCTGAAAGTGTGATTTCTTCCATAAAATTTCCATTTTTTGAACCTAAATTTTGTAGATCTAGAAAAATATGAACAATAGCTAATCTTCATGAAAATTTCTTGAATCAACAAGTTACAGGAAGGATAAATCCTTTACTCGTTCCCTGTTTCTAGCGCCATTAAGTAGTTCCAGGAAATCCTACAACACACCCCTTGTATTATCATGACTATGATTTCTAGATCTAAACTTATTTGATATGAAAATAAAGACAAAGATAATGAAAATAGAAAATAAGACACAAGATTTACGTGGTTCGATCAATTTGATCTACATCCACGGGGTTAGGTTTCACTATGATCATTGAATTACATACGAATTACATTGAGACTCCATTAATGAGTATTTGAAGCTCTCTCTCTTTCTCTGGTTTTTGGGGAAGAATAAGAAGATAATAATACAAGTCCCTTTTGTCTCTCCTACCTTTATCTTTATATAGGATGCTCCCTAGTGGATGACAACTCATATTTCCTTTTATTTCCTATTTCCTATTCTCCGTGCGACATTATCGCACAGCCTTTTATGAATCTTGCACACTTACAAATACTTGTGTGATATTTGGATCCTACACAAGGTGAACAGGAACCAATTGATAATCCGGTCTTATATTCCCGAAGAACAGCCTACATAAATCAATCACCTCACAACAATCTTAATCGTATGGTAGCAAAACAAGATGGCGTGGAATCACAAACGATGAGACGAATATGTTTTTGATTACTTTTTATATCTTGCCTACCGGAGATGTTAAATCTCAAGCCAATCAATCTGATTGTACTCGTACGATAGAAGATGCATGATCAGATCACACAACTACGATAAAAGTAGTATCGGTCTGGCTTCACAATCCCAATGAAGTGTTTAAGTCGTTAACCTGGTTTTAGAAGAATAAAACCAAAGGTTAAAGGAGAACCGACTCTAGCACGCAAATTAGTATCGCATGTAAGGTATGGGGATTAGTTTTGCAGATTTGCTAGATGTCCCCTTATACAGTCTTTCAAATCAGGGTTTCGCCTTGGTCAAAAAGCAAACAATATTCACTGTTAGATGAAAACCTGATTTAGATTCAAGCTAATATATCGCAACCGTTAGATCGAAATCTTAGCTTGTTATACACAATTTAAATGCACGCTTCTAGGTTTGTTAACCGTACTCAAACATGTACATTGTTGGTTCAACAATAGTCAACCAAAAGGTTAGCCATTTGAGCATTTCATACCAACCATTTTCTTCTTCACCATAACTATTTCAAATGACTCATATGAACTAGTTAGAGAGTTGTTCAATTGCAAGGAAATCTTATGTACTGCACAAGACACAATTGAAGCAAAGATGATTTGATTCACATGAATCGGTTCATGAACTTTATATCCACGGTTTGGAAAAGCATTCCTTAGTCTTTATAAGTTTAAGTTCAGAAAATCATCTTTAGATATATAACCTTCTCAAGTTCGCAGACTAGGTTCGCGGACTGGGTTCGCGGACATGGCTCACGCAAGTAGTTTGTCAACTCCAGCAGAAATTCTCGGGTTTGAGAACTTCGGCAGTTCGCGGACTTGGCTACTAGCCATTCTTCCAGTATAGGACTTATGCACATATGTGTTTCCAGAACATACTTATTTCCATCATTGGTTATGTAATCTAAACTCTCATTCCAATCACTGAAACATTCTTAGAGGACGTTATATAGTTGTTACACTATTTCTCGTCAAAGCAATTTTCAAAGTTATTGAAACATATCATGACTTGCGTCACTAGGTAAAGAAAAACACGGTCGAAGCGAAACGCTTACCAACTCATATTTCGAGATATAGATAGGCGAGGTATACTCGGCTCGAAATACCAAATTTGTATAATCTAAGTCTATATATATAGCTGTTGATGGTGGTTTTAGGACAAGGGGTAAAAACGTAAAACCTTACGTATAGCATGACGTCACCGGTGACACTAAACACTTTTATTAAAGCATTTAACGCGCTTATGTAAAAATTACCAGGGTACCCTTTTTCAAACACTGAATTAAGGTTTCGATACACAAAACCCTAAGTCTACGCATACCGCACAACCATTGTGCAAAAGCATTGCAAACATGCCAAATGCACGTACCGTGCAATCATTGCGCAAAAGCATGGCAATCATGCCACTCACACATACTGCGCAATCACCGTGCAAAAGCATGGCAAGCATGCCAGAATGCATGTACCGTGCAACCATCACGCAATACATAGCAATTGCACGTACCGTGCAATCATTGCGGAAAAAGCATGGCAACCATGCCAAAAATACGAGACGCGCAATCATTGCGCTACACGACAACCATGCCAAATCCAGAGATGCGCAATCATTGCGCTATATATGGAAACCATGCCAAAATCCGAAACGCGCAATCATTGCCACACGCGCCATTGGCACATGCCAAGCAACTCTTGCAACCTGGCATGACAAGCCGTGCAAACCAAGGCCAAAGCCGCCACACGCGCCATTGGCACATGCCAAGCAACTCTTGCAACCTGGGATGCCAAGCCGTGCAAACCAAGGACAAAGCCGCCACACGCGCCATTGGCACATGCCAAGCAACTCTTGCAACCTGGCATGCCAAGCCGTGCAAACCAAGGCCAAAGCCGCCACACGCGCCATTTGGCACATTCCAAGAAAACCTTGCAACCTGGCATGCCAAGCCGTGCAAACCAATGCCAAAACCGCCACACTTTCCATTGGCACATGCCGTGCAACCCTTGCAACTTGGCATGCCAAGCCGTGCACCCTAGGGGAAAAGCCGCCACACGCGTCATTGGCACATGCCATGCAACCCTTGCAACTTGGCACGTAAAACCTAGGGCCAAATCCTCCACATGCGCCATTGGCACATGCCATGCAACCCTTGTAACTTGGCATGCCTAGGGCCAAAGCCGCCACACACGCCATTGGCACATGCCATGCAACCCTTGAAACTTGGCATGCCAAGCCGTGCAACCTAGGGCCAAGGCATACCACACATGCCATTGGCACATGCCGTGCAACACTTGCACTTTGGCATTACCACTTGCACCCGACATGCAACCCAGGGCCAAGGAATACCATGCATGCCATTGGCATATTCCGAGCAACACTTGCACTTTGGCACTTCCATTTGCACCCGACGTGCTACCCAGGACCAAGGCATGCCACACATTCCATTGGCACATTTCGTGCAACCCTTGCACTTTGGCATGTCGCGCCTATATCAAAGGCCACGATTCCTCTTATACAAAATCTCGACTGTCGAAGGTCGCCACTTAGCCGGCAAGTCTCTCAAGCTCAACTTATCAAATACCAACGACATGCTACATGTTTTCAACGAAAACACTCGAGACATCAAAACATATGTCACAAACTAGGGGATGCTCATTAGGGTTTTGGTTTGGCGGTCTACAGCGTGCAACATACACAAATGCCCCCGTTTCAAGAAGGCGTAATAAGAATAAAACGGTTAGTAAATGCAGGAAGTAATGGTGAAACGCTTTCATTATGGAACATCAATTCCATCAATACCAGGCGTTACCACCTCTTCCCATTTAACTCATCCGTTTCTTTTCTTACGAGGCCAGACTACGTTTCACTTAGACTTGTATAAATAGGTTTTACCTATTTCCACCAACAGACAAGTTTTTGGTCAGGGAGAAATACAACACTCAGAAAAGCAACTCTTGCTAGCTTTCTTAAAGCTTTCATCTCCTGATACAAGTCAAGTACTACTATTCCAGAACTGCTCTGGTCTCAACACTCTCTTCGCTTCCCTCCCTAAACCAGCCCTTCTCCTCCTCTTTGTGACCGAAGCAAATCCGGAACGACCATTTCTTGGTTTAGGCCAGATTTATACAGATTGACCTCTCTAATCTAAAGTACTCCCGTGCAGTATATTTGTTTAGGGTTTAGATTTGTTTCTCACCCACTCACCGAAATTACCAAAATCAGCAGAAACGATTTTCACCCATAAACAATTGGCGACCACAGTGGGAGATTGATATCTCGGTTGCAATATCAGATCCCAAGTTTCATTCTCAATTCTAGATTTCAAAGTATGGTCGGTACTAAGACTGTCTCTACAAACTCAGATCCTACCCAGACGAATGGTGAGTTTTCTGCTCCAGCTAACGGCAGAACCAACAGAGAAATTCCAAGACTGGTTGATCTGGCACGAGCTCAGGAGATCCATACCAAGAACATGGACCTGATGAAGGAAGCAATTAACATCATACTTGACTTCCTCATCAGTTTGACGTCGGAATTAGGTGACTCACGCTTCCCAGAAGATCAGGGACCGGGGACTAATATCCCAGACGAGCATTCTCAAATCAATGGTTTTGTCACTAACTGGAAGCCAGTCAACCAGGAAGCAGCCTCACTGGTGGAGAACTTATGCGAACTGCTGCACCTCTCCAAGGATCAGCGAGTAGAGACATTCTCCTCTATCAATCAGATAGCATTGAATGCATCTCTGGTTCCTTCAAACGTGGGTACTCCGAGAACACCAGAGATATCCATCAACAATATTGTGTTCACTGATGATGACATGATGGTAGAAGAAGGTCATAACCGAGCCTTACACGTCACGACTCTCGTCAGGAACACGGAGTTTCGAAGGGCACTCATCGACACAGGAGCATCCTCCAATGTCATCACTCTCGGAGCGCTCAAAGCTGCCATGGCGCGGCTTAGCGAAGTTATACTGCAACCTACTACGATGACAAATTTTGAAGGTAACCAAACCAGCACGTACGGGTACATCAACTTGGAGTTGACAGTAGGACCAATCCGATCCAATGTGAAGTTCGAAGTGATCAAGAAAGAACCAGATTACCACATGATACTAGGAAGACCGTGGCTATACGACCACAAAATCATTCCTTCAACATACCAGCAGTGCCTAAAAACTTTGATGAACGGGGAAGTTTTCCGTATTTCCGCATCATTATCTCCCTACGCGCCGATCTATTGCGTAGAGACGTTTGAACCAAAAAAGGGTTCATGAGACACGACAGACAGAGTTCACAGCTTTCTGCTGCCGAAATGGACGTCGCCCAAGGAAAGCAATAAGTCGACATCGCTCCACGGAGAAGTCCGCCCTCCCACCATCTCCTCGGAAGGGAAACTCGCCAGTCTTCTGATTATGATTTTTCTGGGGTTGTAGTAATGAAGGTTCAAACTCTCGGATTTGTGAAGGATAATTTTTTAGACTTAATAAAAAAATAAATATATACAATAAAATATTAACAATGGTGAGAGGTACTGGGACTAATGATTCGACCAATCTTCATAACATAGAGCTTAATGATTTATTCTCAACAATAATCGCTCAAAACATATATGGACTCTTATTTTGCCAAAGTAGATTCTCAAAAAATTGATTGTAAATGTTAAGCATGGAACATCAAATCACCTAAGCTAAGCATGACCCATCTAATCAAATAACACCCAATTTAATCAAATCATATTTCAATTAATTTTTAATGCAAAAGTCTTAAAAAGAATTAATAAAATTACCCATGTATGAAGCTCGGCCTCCTCCGTCGTCCCAGTGTTGGGGTTTAACTCATCATAGTAAAAATGCTCTCAAAATAATTATTTATGGATCAAAAATGGTTCACAGTGATGAAATAAAGAGAAAATGATGAAAATCGGGTGTTTGCAACGTTTATAATTGTTGCAAACACCGTTACAAAGAACGATAAAAGAATACTGTTGTTGTCTGCGTAGCTGACTACGACCCACAAGGACTGGTCGTTGTCACTGTTGAAGAACGACGGTTTTTGGCTGTCTGTTCTTCGTGTTCTTCATCTTCATCAATGGCAGCAGCAGCAACAGAGAAAAATGGTGGATTCTTCCTCTGCAGCGCTCTCCTCTCGACACCCTCTACTGTGATACCCAAGCACCTTATATACACAATAGGACACGTAAATCTCGAGAATATCTTTGTAATAACTCCCTTTTCTTCTCTGCAAGTCACTAGAGATTTTATTCTCCATGTTTCCTTTTGCACGCCTCTGTTTCCTTTCAAACTCTGTTTATGCGTTAATAAAAGATATTTGGTATTTCTATCTTCTAGGATTCGATATATATCCTTCTAGGTACAATATCTTCCCTCTTTACTCGAGTATCTTCCACATATATTCTTTCCAGGATGCTTTAGTCCCTGTTTAGCTTTGATCTTCTCTAACGGATTGTTCAGCCCAAGTTTTTCGATCCAATTCATTGTACCAAGCCTGTTAGGATATATTAGGTCCATCCCAATCATTTCCAGCGATTAAATCTCGCTCAAAGCCCACACAAAATCGAACCCTAAACTGCTAGTGAAGTGTGCATGGCATAAGATTTTCCCGCCATTTTTTGAATCGTGAAGAAAGGGTGTCCCCCTAACCACTGTTGGGTGTCCCTTTAGCAACTGGGGTGGAAACATCCTTTTTTTGGGGGGGGGGAAATAATAATTTTTCTGGGTTCCTCCGGGACATTTCTGGGACGTTTCCGGTGCATTTCTGGGGCGCTTCCGGCATACTTTCGAGGTACTTCCGGTTCACTGTTTACAGAGGTCCAAATGCCACATATTCAGTCACTTTCACCGCAAAACCTTATTTTTCCAAAAACACCTACAAATAAATAAAATACCATCATAAGTACAAAAATGGGTACTAACAATATATACAATTGGGCTATATTAGACACATAAATGCGTCTATCAAATACCCCCAAACTTATTATTTGCTAGTCCCGAGCAAATCAAATAGAAAATAAAATCCTAACTCACTGTCGCAGGAATCGTCGATTGCATTTAGCGTATGCAACAAGCCTTTAAACCCCTAGGTGGCCCTAGTGGCCGAGTTATAGTCTCGGGAGGGCTTACAAGAGATATACCCACAAAACCTTAATACTCCAGACCCTAGCTATCTACAACGAACCTTGGAAGGCACTAAAGAATCTCCTTGGTTGGCATACTTATTGACTACAAGAGGAAGTACCCTGATGCGAAATTCCAATTGATGTACACGAGTTTGCACTCAAGCATACTAAAATTCATATATAAGTGACAGAGCTCTACTCAGATAGTTGCACTATGAACATCATATTCGGAGTCAAACTAATCACATGGAAAGATTAAGAGATGGATATAGAAAAACATAGATGGTGTTGATGTTGACCAAATGATGAATGTTTCACATATCTATCTGAAGGCCACTGCTAAAATGAACCTATCCTAATGGACTGAGATACCGGTCTGACTAATATCAACACTGCTGGCATATACAAGGGAACCAGCGGTCAATAACTTAAATCTAGATCAACAAACTGGAAAATACAAGGGAACCAGCAGTTGACTACACAGAACAATAACCATTTTTTTTTATATATAGTAACTCAATCACTCTAATTCACCCTAGCAGTGGTAACAACTTGAATCGTGTGCCCCACCTAATCACTTAGAGAAACATAGTTTAAAATGAAAAAAATAAAAATAGAAGTGAAAAGGACTCAACGAAATATGGTGAAACTATCATGTTATTTCTAACACCTGAGCTCTGTGCTTTTATGAATAGACACTTTAAATGTTTCCATCTATTCAGATTGGTTCCTCAACTCCTACAACCAAAATGCTTCCATCCACTTAGATTGGTTAGTGCCATCCTAAATACGCATAAATTTCTAGGCTCTGGAGTTTATTTATTGCAACTAAAAAGTTTCTCCCATACCCCCAAACTTAAATCTAACATTGTCCTCAATGTTCTAAAGATGAAACTAAAAGCATGAACAAGGAGAAACTGTTACCATTTGAAGCGGAAGAGTTAAGGAAAGATATTACCGTGTTGCATGAGCATGGGATACCTCCCAAGAAGTGTTAAGTTTAAAGTCTTCAGCCAGACTTAGGAAAGGATTAGTCAACTCGAACCATAAAATAACAGTCGAAATAACTGTGGGTCTTCAAAACTAAATAGAGCTGACTAAAGAAAACTGCAATGAAACAAGAAAGTGAACAAGACTAGCATGCCCTTACTTAGTTTCCTGATTAAGAAATTTATATCTAATTGTGGTTCAGGTTCAGGTTCTATGAAAGGTTCTAAATAGAAAATTTTCATTGGTTGCGTTTCTTCATAGGTGGGATCCGAATCATTAGGTCCTAGATTCTGGAAAAACTCAAATATGATCTTAGAAGCGCACAATAATAACCTAAATAACTGAGGATCCTCTAAGTCAATAAGATTTGACTTACATAATTGACCAAAATGAGAGTAGTGGTCATTCTTAAGCAAATGTGTCGATTCTAATTTCCTAAAGCATTTAGGTTTAGTCTCACAACTTAATATTCGACACATTTGGAATATAAACGTTCCCACAGTTGGAAGAAAACTATTTGGTGGGAAAACAAAGTCAATCTGGGGATCATAGCCTGGGCAAACCACATCAACCAGAGGATGGGTTTCTAACGACTGAACTCCTTCATGGACATCATTAGGCTCGGGAAAACGAGTATGAAGGTAATCTTGTAAAATGGTCGAGGCACAGATATCAAGTCCTAAGTGTGGGGACTTTCTGAGAGTTAAAGGTAAGGCACTAGGGAAGTGATAATCACCCACAAACTTAGAGTTTTCAGTGTCTCTAGATAGACCTCTAATTGTTTCTTGATTTTCCGTATCTTCAGAGTCCTTAAAAATATTCAAGAGATTCTTCTAAGTTATTATCAGGTAGTGCATCTTTACTCATCTCTACGGGTCTATCTTCTTCTTCCAAGACTATTGTTTCTAAGTCGCTAGACTCTAAAACAGTATTTTCGAAATGAACCCGTTCCTCTAAACCACTATCGGCTTCGTAATCAAAAGGAAAAACTACATCGTCTAAAATGGTGGTATCCCTAATCAAATCCTCGTCCTTTTGAATAGGTGAATAATCATAAGAATTATTTGGATTTGAACTAGAAATAATATAATCATTATAAAGCTCAATTGGATTAATAGATTCCTGATCACTATGCCTACATATTTCAGATTCTTCATTACTACTATCCTCATCATCATAATAGTACAAAGATGATTTAACCTTATCTAAATAAGTAGTGTCCTTTATTCTAACCTCGTCCTCTAGATTGGGCAAATATTCACTATTGATATCAAGGGTAGAATTGGAAACACTATTTTGGAAATTTATATTATTTCGAGCAGCATTAGCTAACTGTTCATTTTCTTCCTCTAAACGTGCTTGAATTTCACTGAGCGTAACACTTATACGTTCACAAGTCTCATTGAATATCTTAGACCGTTGTGTACTCTCTTCTCTTGAACTAACTGCACGTTCATACTCCCTTCGAATTTGTTGGTAGGTTTCTTCTAGAGATTGAACAGGTTTAGAAATGTCATAATCAGGACTAGTTTTTAAGTAATTTTCCAAAAACGCATGACTAGTACTATAATATTCCTGATTTTCTTGCTCGTAAGACCAATTCGTGTGTGGATAGTAATTGGGCTCACTATGGTATGAACCATAACCTTGAAAAGGTTGGCGTTCCCAACTACTATTCCCACCATGGTCATAAAACTGATGATGTCCATATTCAAATTCAGGTCGATACTCATTGTATTGGCTTCTATCATACCAGTTCGACATTCTTAATCGCAAGGGAATTCTACACAACCACAAACAAGGCTGACTCGACCAAATCAAACCTATAAAATCTAGCAAACAACAAGCATGATGGCTCCACTTAGATTGTTTCTAGACATGCTTCTATCTCTCGAAGGGGAATTCTTTACAATTTAAGCAAACCCCTCTGGAATCAATCTGAGTCAAAGTAAGTTGAATTGAGGCGAGGGAAGCTCAGTGGAGCTTTGATACCCAAGGCCTCACCGCTATCACAAGGCGGCGCAGTCACGCATTCAACTCACAGAAACCATCATGAACTTCGAGGTGTGCTTAATAAAGTAACCAATATCCTTCGAAATTTTTTCCTGATAAGTGCGATACCCTATCGGTCTCGTTCTAGTCAAGTTTTAAGCTTGGGTTCGCGTTAGGTTTCGTTTTCCTAAGGCGGGAAAGAAGGGAGCGGTGATGAAATCCGAACCCTTATCTTGTATTGGCCAGGCCTTTCCCTTTACTAGGAATTTAAAAACAGTCCAAATTCGTCCTCAATCAATGAATCACCTTAAGGAATACAGTAACTCGCTTACAGGAGATTCGCGAGTGTTTCGATGGACTTACCTCCCGTACCAGACGGGGGATGAACCGTTGAAGTCGACTCGGGCCACGACTCCTATGTCATGTACGAACCCGAGGGGCCGAGACGATATAGTAATCGTCGTCCTTCCCTGCACACAGTTTATATAATTTTTTTTTTAATAATACCCTTCCGTAGGGTTAAAAAAAAAATAAAGTCCAATTGTCCAGAATAAAGTCCAAAAATTACAAAAATTATGAAAAATAAAGCTTACTTACAAATTCTAAAAAAATAAAAAAATAAAAGCTATATACAAAAAAAATAATAATAAAAAAAAAATTAAATCCTAAAAAAATTATGTCTTTTTGTTTCTTCTCTTTTAGCTTTTAGCTTTAAGCTTTTTGTTCCCAAGTCCTTAGTATTCCACTTCGAACCTGTAAATCAAAGACACAAAAAGAAACGTAAAAAGGAACAAATAATAGTAAAAAAATAAAATAAAATAAACCTAAAAATTCTACCTAAGCAAAAATCCGCGTCGGCGGCGCCAAAATGATTATGATTTTTCTGGGGTTGTAGTAATGAAGGTTCAAACTCTCGGATTTGTGAAGGATAATTTTTTAGACTTAATAAAAAAATAAATATATACAATAAAATATTAACAATGGTGAGAGGTACTGGGACTAATGATTCGGCCAATCTTCATAACATAGGGCTCAATGATTTATTCTCAACAATAATCGCTCAAAACATATATGGACTCTTATTTTGCCAAAGTAGATTCTCAAAACATTGATTGTAAATGTTAAGCATGGAACATCAAATCACCTAAGCTAAGCATGACCCATCCAATCAAATAACACCCAATTTAATCAAATCATATTTCAATTAATTTTTAATGCAAAAGTCTTAAAAAGAATTAATAAAATTACTCATGTATGAAGCTCGGCCTCCTCCGTCGTCCCAGTGTTGGGGTTTAACTCATCATAGTAAAAATGCTCTCAAAATAATTATTTATGGCTCAAAAATGGTTCACAGTGATGAAATAAAGAGAAAATGATGAAAATCGGGTGTTTGCAACGTTTATAATTGTTGCAAACACCGTTACAAAGAACGATAAAAGAATACTGTTGTTGTCTGCGTAGCTGACTACGACCCACAAGGACTGGTCGTTGTCACTGTTGAAGAACGACGGTTTTTGGCTGTCTGTTCTTCGTGTTCTTCATCTTCATCAATGGCAGCAGCAGCAACAGAGAAAAATGGTGGATTCTTCCTCTGCAGCGCTCTCCTCTCTACTCCCAACTCTCGACACCCTCTACTGTGATACCCAAGCACCTTATATACACAACAGGACACGTAAATCCCGAGAATATCTTTGTAATAACTCCCTTTTCTTCTCTGCAAGTCACCGGAGATTTTATTCTCCATGTTTCCTTTTGCACGCCTCTGTTTCCTTTCAAACTCTGATTATGCGTTAATAGAAGATATTTGGTATTTCTATCTTCTAGGATTCGATATATATCCTTCTAGGTACAATATCTTCCCTCTTTACTCGAGTATCTTCCACATATATTCTTTCCAGGATGCTTCAGTCCCTGTTTAGCTTTGATCTTATCTAACGGATTGTTCAGCCCAAGTTTTTCAATCCAATTCATTGTACAAAGCCTTTTAGGCTATATTAGGTCCATCCCAATCATTTCCAGCGATTGAATCTCGCTCAAAGCCCACACAAGATCGAACCCTAAACTGCCAGTGAAGTGTGCATGGCATAAGATTTTCCCGCCATTTTTTGAATCGTGAAGAAAGGGTGTCCCCCTAACCACTGTTGGGTGTCCCTTTAGCAACTGGGGTGGAAACATCCTTTTTTTTGGGGGGGGGGGAATAGTAATTTTTCTGGGTTCCTCCGGGACATTTCTGGGACGTTTCCGGTGCATTTCTGGGGCGCTTCCAGCATACTTTCGGGGTACTTCCGGTTCACTGTTTACAGAGGTCCAATGCCACATATTCAGTCACTTTCGCCGCAAAACCTTATTTTTCCAAAAACACTTACAAAAAAAATAAAATACCATCATAAGTACAAAAATGGGTACTAACAATATATACAATTGTGCTATATTAGACACATAAATGCGTCTATCATCTTCCTCTTCCAAGCAAAGGCATAACCCGCGCCCGCACCAAGCGAGGACGCGCTTTCACCGCAAGTCATGACCGAAAAGGAAAGAGCACGTATCGCCGCTACTCTTAGCAATTAACAGTGGAGACCACAACCCGGTCTCTCCGCCCAGTAGAATGCTTTCACAATAACCAAGAGGAAATTCCGGACGCACCTCAGCAGCTGCAGGACGGAACCGACTCGACCACGGACGAACTCGGGACTGCCAATATAAGGAGCGAGGAGTCATCGCGACCCATCCTGATCAGCTCAGCTCTATACTCTGCGGAACGCTCGAAGCTGGTCAACCTACTGAAAGAGTATCAAGATGTATTTGCATGGACATACGAAGAGATGCCTGTCTTAGATGAAAAGCTAGTCACCCACCATCTGCACATAATACCCGGATCCAAACCAGTCAAACAACCTCCGAGATAGTTCAGACATGACGTGGAAGAACAAATTAAAGTGGAGATTCAGAAGCTGTTAGCCGCTGGTTTCATCAAACCCATTCACCATCCCACTTGGTTGGCTAACGTCGTTCCCGTAAAGAAGAAGAATGGACAGATCAGATGATGTGTCGACTTCAGAGATTTAACCAAATGCTGCCCTAAAGACGATTTCCCACTTCCTAACATCGACATGCTGGTAGACTCTACTAGTGGGCACGACATGTTTTCTTTCATGGACGGGTACAGTGGCTACAACCAGATAAATATGTATGAACATGATGCAAGTAAGACCGCTTTCCGAACTCCTCTCGGAAATTTCTACTATACCGTAATGCCTTTCGGTCTGAAAAATGCTGGCGCCACCTACCAACGCGCCATGACTACCATCTTCCACGACATGATGCACAAACAAGTCGAGGATTATGTAGATGATGTGGTGGTTAAATCAAAAACTCGAGCGGCCCATCCAGAAACGCTACGGCAAGTGTTTGAAAGGTGTCGTGAATACAAGATAAAGATGAACCCTTTGAAATGCACCTTTGGTGTCTCTTCAGGGAAATTCTTAGGGTTCCAGGTAACAGCTGAAGGTATTAAAGTCGACCCAGTCAAGACACAAGCTATTCTTACGATGCCACCGCCACGAACCGTGAAATATCTCCAGAGTTTCATGGGTAAAATAAAATACATTCGCCGCTTCATACCGGGACTGGCACAGCTTGTCACTGCATTTACTCCTTTACTAAAGAAAGGGGCGAGCTTCGTGTGGACTACGCTTCAACAGACACTGTCCTCCCTGACCATCATGAAATCTCTTGTACAAGGAAGACCGTTGTGTCTCTACACGGCCTTCAGCGATACTGTTGTTGGAGCCCTCCTCGCTCAAGAAGACGACGAAGGGATTGAATATCCCATATACTACTTCAGTCGAACATTAAGAGATGCTGAACTCAGATACCCCAAAGCGTAAAAGGCGTGTCTTGATCTAGTCCATTCCATCCAGAAGCTCAGACACTACCTTCTATCTAACAAGGTGGTGCTGATATCCAAATCTAATCCTGTGAAGTTTATCCTCTCAAAACCGTCCCTGATAGGGAGACCGGCTAAATGGATCCTTCAAATATCAGAATTCAACATAGCATGCGCTTCCCCGAGGGCTATTAAGGGACAAGTTGTTGCGGATCTGTTAGCAGCATTCCCAGGAGAAAATACTGCAAAGTTATGCGAGGATCTCCCTGGAGATCTTCCAGAAGTTCTTCTAGTCAAAATAGAGGCATGGCTACTATTCTTCGAAGGATCTTCCACCCCTGATACTGGTACGGGAGGAGAAGGCGTGGTTTTGGTATCCCCTGCTGGTGAAGTCTTCTCATATTCTTTCGAGTTATACTTACCTTGCACCAACAACTTAGCGGAATATGAAGCCTTCCTGATAGGACTATCACTGGCTAAACAAGATGGAGCCACACGTTTGGAAATAAGAGGTGATTCCAAAATACTCGTCAACCATATGAACGGAGTCTACGCGCTAAAAGAATTAACATTGGCGCCATACAGAGCTGAAGCACAAAAACTGCTAAACTACTTCTCTGACGCAACCATCACACACGTCAGTCGAAATAGTAACAAGCACGCTGATTGTCTAGCTACACTAGCATCAAAACTGCAGTTTAAAGACTTGAAGAAACCCTGACATTGAAAAGGAGAACCATAGCTTCCTAATGGCTTTCGCAACCTGAGAAGACCGGGAACGATAACTGGAGGACTCCTATTATCCAAGAGCTCAGCAGCTCACTTTCCCAGGGAAAGGTCAGTCTCAAGACTTTGCGAAACTTCTTTATGCTTCAAGGCGTTCTATACCATCGAAACCCATACAGCTCCTTGTCGAAATGCCTCGAAAAAAAAGAGGCGCAACAACAACTCGACCGCGTCCATGCCGAGGTCTGCGGGATAACATCGGTAGTAACCTTCTATCGGCGTTAGCAACGACTTGGTTACTATTGGCCAGGAATGGAGGCTCAATCTCGATCTCTTCATTAAACATGTTCTAATTGCCAAGTACCACCATATCAGTCAGAAGTCTTCAATATTAATCACGATGGGGACTGGCAGAGGCCATATGTCAGCTACCTCCGCGACGGCGTACTCCCTACCAACAAAGAAAACGCGACCAAGATAAAACAGGAATCCAAGAGGTTTGTGTTCCATAACGAGATTTTATATCGCAGAAGTTTTGGAGGAAGTTTACTGCGATGTTTGAACGAGGCGGAAATCCCGGTCATGTTAAGAGAAATGCACGAAGGCGAACACCAAGGGAAACAAAAATTGTTTCTTCAAATACATGAGAAATACTACTGGCCGACCATGGAAGATGACGCAGTTGCTTTCGTTCAGAAATGCCGGGAATGCCAGGTCCACGGGAACCTCATCCACACGCCTCCGACACCCCTGCACTCAATAAGTAGTCCATGGCCCTTTTATAGCTGGGTACTTGACATCATTGGGAAGATCAAATCCGCCATCTTCAGAGCAGCATGAATACATAATAACCACGACCGAGTACTTCACCAAATGGGTCGAAGCTATCCCATTGCGAGGAACCACCGGAGCCACAATCGCGGCGTTCATCAAGGAACACATCATCTGCCGTTTTGGCGTGCCTAAACACATCATCACCGAAAACGGCACGCCTTTTGCTAATAAACAAGTGCAGGAATCACTCGAAAGATACGGTATTAAACAAGTCTTATCTACCGTGTACTATCCTCAGGGAAACGGGCAAGCCGAAAGCACCAACAAGACTCTGATTCGAATTATCAGCCGAGCGGTACATGACAACCCCAGAACTTGGCATGAGCAACTGACAATGGCCCTATGGGCATACCGAACGTCTCCAAGAAGCTCCACCGGCGCTTCTCCTTACTCTCTCGTCTACGGTGCAGACGCGATCCTCCCAGCTGAAATCAAAATCCCGTCGGCCATAATTTCCGCAGCAAGTGGAGTTCAATGGGATGAAGCTGAAACACTGAATTCCAGAATAGCGGAGCTAGACACTATAGATTCCAGAAGATTCAGGGAAGAAGAACACGCACAGGCGTACAGGAACAGAGTTTCCAGAGCATATAACCGAACTGTGAAACCCCGGGTTTTCCAAGCGGGAAATTTGGTGCTAAAGACTGCTAAACACATACATCAAGACATATTTGCACCAAAGTTTTCCCCCAAATGGGAAGGGCCGTATATAATTACAAAGGCGTATGACAGTGGGTACTACAAGATTATCAAGGAAGATGGAGGAAAGTTAGAGGCAGTCATTAACGGGAAGTGGGTAAAGGCATACTACGTCTAACCACTATCTCGCAACATGCTACACCAGGGCACGGCAATCCAGGCACCCTTTTCGCTTTCTTTTCATTTTCAATTATCAAGTTTCGATGAAACCTCAACAGATTAATAAAATTTCTTTATTTCTCCAAAAACAAGTACAAAAAAAAAACTTACACCTTATAACATGAGTCAGAAAATCCCATCCAGTAGATTGTAATCCCTAGAAAGCATCATCTTTAACCGACTCTGATATCTTTTAGTCCTACTTTTCAAATTCCGGATTGACTCTTCAACCTTCTGTGACTCCATAGCCAAAGCCTTCTCCTCTTCCAGCATAGCTTTCGTAGCAAGGATCACACCAGCAAGAATGCCGTCTATGTCGACTTTCACAATATCAAGACGATGTCGCAACCAACTGACGTTGAACTCCAGAGATTCACAGGTAGACACCATGTTCTCCCACTTTTGAATGGTGATTTCGCGACAGCGCAGATAGACATACTCTCCATTCGGCGACCATTAGAAAGAGGAAATTCACTGTGGAAACTAGAGAAGACGAACAATACTTCACCACGCTCCTGGTGGCAATGTGACCATATATCCTCCATATCCTCGTGTAAAGACTCACGAATTATTTCTGCACCAGGAACCCACCGACGTTCCGGTAGTTGGAGGAAAGGCACCTCATACGGGTCCCAAACGACGAACCTGCATTGGGATACTCGTGACAAGAAATTCCTAAATCGGCATTCTCCAGATCTGCAGCACTTGATGGGATCGGGTTTGAAGAAAGAGGGGTGACCAAATCATCTTCATCAATGATGGTAACGCATGCTCCGACAGGATATCTCTGCACAAAAGAAATTTTTTGTCATTTATCGGCAAACAGTGAAACATATGTTGATCAGTAAAAACATACCGGTATAATCTTCTTGACCCGAATAACCCCGGTTGGGGTACTGTTACAAGAGTCAAGCCTCACACATTTGTCCGAAGAATCTAGACGGTTCGAAGATGAGTCACTTCTGGTCGACATAATGAGGAGAGGTAGACTCAACAAGGAGAAACCTTTTTTGTAAAACTGGGAAGACGACGCAACTTCACCGGGCATAAATACCGGGGAACCCTAAAATAAGAAAAGAAGAAGTGACGAGTGTAACGCTTCCAGATTTTGAATGAGGAAAGAATTCCCTGATTAAAGCCGTGCGTGAAGAAGGGAAATCGGACCCACAAGAACAAGTCTTGCCACTCCCAAGGCATACGCCTTTCCGTGCCAACACCACACCAGCCGTGCCAATCCACGCTTCCCCTTGCCAGCGCCACGCTCTGCCAAGCGGCCCACGCCCATTCCAAGCCCATTGATGCCAACAAGTCCCTTTCATGCCAAGTCTATGCTAGCAGCTCCGCCACGCGTTCCAAAGCCTGGCCCTAAAGACACCTAGTAGTACTGGGATTTGTGCAAAACTACCAGATGCGAGGATTGTGGATTCTACTTACATCTCGAAAAAGGTCAGGCAAAACTCCTCAGCCCTCTTTCACGACTTACTGTTTCAGTCCTATCCTCGTCTGTCACCATCTTATGCTTACCTTGCAACAAGGCCCCTGTTCCAAGCTAAGCAGGGGACTTAATGTTGATGGTGGTTTTAGAACAAGGGGTAAAACCGTAAAACCTTACTATAGCATGACGTCACCGGTGACACTAAACAAATTTATTAGAGTATTTAACGCGCTTATGTAAAAATTACCAGTGTACCCTTTTTCAAACACTGAATTAGGGTTTCGATACACAAAACCCTAAGTCTACGCATACCTCACAACCATTGTGCAAAAGCATGGCAAACATGCCAAATGCACGTACCGTGAAATCATCGCGTAATACATAGCAATTGCACGTACCGTGCAATCATTGCGCAAAAGCATGGCAATCATGCCACTCACACATACCGCGCAATCACTGCGCAAAAGCATGGCAAGCATGCCAGAATGCACGTACCGTGCAACCATCACGCAATACATAGAAATTGCACGTACCGTGCAATCATTGCTCAAAAAGCATGGCAACCATGCCAAAAATCCGATACGCGCAATCATTGCGCTACACGACAACCATGCCAAATCCCGAGACACGCAATCGTTGCGCTATATATGGCAACCATGCCAAAATCCCAAACGCGCAATCATTACCACACGCGCCATTGGCACATGCCAAGCAACTCTTGCAACTGGCATGCCAAGCCCTGAAAACCAAGCCCAAAGCCGCCACACGCGCCATCGGCAAATTCCAAGCAACTCTTGCAACCTGGCATGCCAAGCCATGCAAACCAAGGCCAAATCCGCCACACGCGCCATCGGCACATGCCAAGCAACTCTTGCAACCTGGCATGCCAAGCCGTGCAAACCAAGGCCAAAGCCGCCACACGCGCCACTGGCACATGCCAAGCAACCCTTGCAACCTGGCATGCCAAGCCATTCAAACCAAGGCCAATGCCTCCACACGCGCCATTGGCACATGCCAAGAAACCCTTGCAACCTGGCATGCCAAGCCTTGCAACCTAGGGCCAAATCCGCCACACGCGTCATTGGCACAAGCCATGCAACCCTTGCAACTTGGCACGCCAAACCTAGGGCCAAAGCCGCCACACGCGCCATTGGCACATGCCATGCAACCCTTGCAACTTGGAATTCCTAGGGTCAAAGCCGCACACACGCCATTGGCACATGCCATGCAACCCTTGCAACTTGGCATGCCAAGCCGTGCAACCTAGAGCCAAGGCATACCACACATGCCATTGGCACATGGCGTGCAACACTTGCACTTTGGCATTACCACTTGCACCCGACATGCAACCCAGGGCCAAGGCATACCACACATGCCATTGGCACATGCCGAGCAACATTTGCACTTTGGCACTTTCACTTGCACCCGACGTGCTACCCAGGACCAAGGAATGCCACACATGCCATTGGCACATGCCGTGCAACCCTTGCACTTTGGCATGTCGCGCCTATATCAAAGGCCACGATTCCTTTTATACAAAATCTCGACCGTTGAAGGTCGCCACTGAGCCGGCAAGTCTCTCAAGCTCAACTTATCAAACACCAACGACATGCTACATGTTTTCCACGAAAACACTCGAGACATCAAAACGTATGTCACAAACTGGGGGATGCTCATTAGGGTTTTGGTTTGGCGGTCTACGGCGTGCGGCATACACAAATGTCCGTTTCAAGAAGGTGTAATAAGAATAAAACGGTTAGTAAATGCAGGAAGTAATGGTGAAACGCTCTTTCATTATGGAACATCAATTTCATCAAATTCCATCAATACTAGGCGTTACCACCTCTTTCCATTTAACTCATCCGTTTCTTTTCTTACGAGGCCAGAGTACATTTCACTTAGACTTGTATAAATAGGTTTTACCTAGTTCCACCAAAAGACAAGTTTTTGGTCAGGGAGAAATACAACACTCAGAAAAGAAACTCTTGCTAGATTTATCAAAGCTTTCATCTTCTGATACAAGTCAAGTACTACTCTTCCAGAACTGCTCTGGTCTCAACACTCTCTTCGCTTCCCTCCCTAAACCAGCCCTTCTCCTCCTCTTTGTGACCGAAGCAAATCTGGAACGACCATTTCTTGGTTTAGGCCAGATTTGTACAGATTGATCTCTCGAATCTAAAGTACTCACGTGCAATACATTTGTTTAGGGTTTATATTTGTCTCTCACCCACTCACCGAAATTACCAAAATCAGCAGAAACGATTTTCACCCATAAACAATAGCATACGACTTTTGTCTCAAGAAGTAGGAGATAGAATAGATAGACTTTTGAGTGACAGATAAGTTCAAGTCTTCACATACCTTTTTGTCGAGAAGTTCCACCGGTTTCTTGAGTAGTTCTTCCACTTGTATGATGAATCGCCATGAAGTCCTCGAGCTCAACTACGCTTACTATCCTAGTCCGAGACTTAGCTATAATAGACTAGAAATCAAGACTTATAGTTTTGATCACTAACATTGAAAAACATGCTTGATATAGCAACGCATGCGAGTTCGACCGAGCAGTGCTCTAACAATCTACCCCTTTGTCAATTTTAGTGACAAAACTATCAATACATATGGAATACAAAAAGGAGAATGAAACTTTAGAAGCTCATATTCCACATGTCTAATCTTCAACGTTCCTCGAAATCTTCGTCCTTCCAAGTACTCCAATGATCCCAAAGGTTTTAAGTTTAGCATCACCATTGTTGAAGATTCGTAGCTATAACAATGAGAAAGTATCGGTCTCGATCATTGTTATACAATGTTATAGTATTATTACACAGTGTCAAAGTCCAATTGTATCACAACTTCAACAATAATACTATGGTGATATGTATCACTCCCCCTTAGTCAATACTACATGTCACATGGAAACCACTCCCCCTTACACAATGATCCGAAAACCATATCTATTTGTAGTGTGAACTACATATTAATTCTCCTCCTTTTTGTCAATAAAATTGGCAAAGGTACAAGAACGGGATCATAATGAAATTTCCGTAAGAGACATTTCATGACTAAACGAAAGAATACACATCATCTTATTTAGATGCAATCATATAACCGAAGCTAACAACATTCATCAGGGAGTTTAAACATACAAGATAACCCCTCTAAAATTCCACAGCCGCACACCTCTCAAGATATGACCATTAAGCACAAGTTCAAAAGAACTCTCCCCCATTAGATGTCATTCCCAAGGGAACAAGAAGAGCGACCTTAATTTCGAAGAAAAGAAGGATTTTTATTGGACACCAAAACCATAAGAATGATTTTTATATCCAAAAATTCAATCAAATTAATCACAAGTAAACCCATGATTAATTTAATCGGAATACGCAATCAAATTAAACACACGAAGTGATCAACTTAATTGATTATGCTCAACATAAGTAAACTTACGGAACATATGACTAAGATAACCATTAGAAAATGATTAGGATGGCCATTCATATACTCAACACAAGAAAAACTCATGGAATATATGAAAACTCAACTAGACTAATTACAAGAGAACCCATAATTAATCTAATTGGAATACACAATCAAACTAATCACAAAAGTAGTCAATTTAATTGTCATTTGTTTTTCTCGACATAAGAGAACTTACAGAGCAATAACTAAATAACCAAACAATATGATTAATTTAGTTCACAAATGATCAACATAAAGTATCTTACGGAACAACCAACCAAGCTAATCAAAAATTAATCAACTTAGTTTTATCGTGCTCAACATAAGACACATTGCGGAACCTCACAGTATTACATAAAATATGGATCAGTGAAGATCAATATTGTGGAATACACAAGGATTCATTCTATCTTCCATCATTATATGCATAACAATATTTAATAGACATAATCCTTAAACACAAAAGATTTTAACCTATCTTCCATCAAAGAATTGACAATATAGGCTTAACTTTTGTATTTGTCAAAAGTCTATTAATCCTTAAATCAATACATGAATACCGATCATGAACGACTTTATTTTTGACAAAATATGGGACAACATAGTTCACGGACATAAACACCAATATCCCATAACAAATTGCAATATAACAAACCATAAAGATTAAATACTGCAAACCATCATCCTCCAAATATTTTTAGAATTTAAAACCAACAAACCTAAAAAATAATACAAGAAGATGAAAACAATAGCTATGTGTAGTCACAATCATTACTATTCAAAGCATTAGATATTCTTCCAACTAAGCCAAAAAGAAGACATACTAGGCAACTAAGAACTAGAACCAAGATCTGACGAATTCTAAAACCTGTACGTAACTAGAGATTGAACATGAACGATTTCCTCAGTTGCCTTCTTTAGTTATCCCTTCAGAAAATCAAGGTTCCTAGTTGCAATACCGAGTTGCTCTCGAACAACCTTAAAATCTCCAAGAAGATTTCCTACCAATTGTGAAGAAATCTGAACTGGTAGTTTGTCTTCGTTTTCATGATCAAGAGCATGAAAGCAAGAGATAACAATAGGACATAACTCAACATCATCAACCTTGTTGCTTCCTTCCATTGTGCACCAAAAGAGAATTTTAGTAAATATCTTTGTTCTTCTGGAACCCATTATATACATAAGGTATTCCATCAAACCCTAGGAAATACGATGTTCGTGTGGGTTGGTGCGTGAACTGGAGAACCAGACCCATGCTAGGCCAAAGAATCCCAAAGGATTAAAATAGATTTTGAGGAGCAAATGGAGTAAAGGAACTCTGAAAAATAATACCGAACACAGAATGATCTGACAACTTTCACAAGACGTAAATCCTGAGAGTCATGAGCATCCCCTTTCTTTTTAATAAAAGGAGATGCAACATGAACATGTCAGGGTGAAATAAGATGAGCATCTTGCTCATCAATACTCACTTCTCATTTTCTTTTAACGGTATTTAACAAACTTCCTGAAGAAGTATTATCAAGAGGAGATCTAGGAGTACTTGGTTAACAACATTCCATGTTTTCTTGATATCCCGTCTGAGTTTTTTCATTCTAATCTTCAGATCAGATACTCGATTGTTGACATGTAAGAAGTCTGATTTGGAAGCCTTGGATTCACATCCTTCTTTTACGAGAGCAGAGGAACTCAGTTCTTCTTTATTTCTTCTATGTCTTTTTCACTTTCCTGAGAGACTTACAGGATCAGTCACAATTTTGTCATTCCTCCTTCTGCCTTTGTAGACATTCTTCGTTTTGAATATACAGTTGAGAAAGGACTTAACATTGTATATCCCTTGAGGATAGGAGCTGACTTTTATTCCAACAATGTGTGATACCGCTTTAACAACTTCTTTAGACATCCATGAAAGAATGGTATGAAGTTTTTCATTCCGTAATCGAAGACGACATCTTTGCTCAGAATGTCC
This sequence comes from Papaver somniferum, assembly GCF_003573695.1. NCBI lineage: Eukaryota > Viridiplantae > Streptophyta > Magnoliopsida > Ranunculales > Papaveraceae > Papaver > Papaver somniferum. Next base: position 892,453 of record NW_020621603.1, on the reverse strand, counting down.
CTTGTTTCCGCAAGATTTTTGAGCGTCTATTCCTTTATAGCCCAGACCACGTGTATCACGATGTTATTTACATGCTCCAATCATAGAAGACAATTTTGTAGATCTATAATTGAACCTTTTCAGATTCTCTTCCAGTGATTTCACTTTATCAAGAGCAGTTGCAAGGTCAGATTCCAAGGATTTTTCTTTGTCAAGAAGACCGCGTTCTTTGTCATTAAAACAAATCTGTTGAGATTCACATTTTGCTTCAGTTTCAGCAAGTCGTTCTTTCAACACGAAAAGGTTATGATATAGATTATCACGTTCATTATTTTTTAAGTGAACCTCTTCTTTATGGTCTTTAACGGTAGATTGTAAGAGTTTATATCCACCATCATAACCTTTAAAGAGTTTTCTCAACTTTCTGTTTTCTTGACAGAGAGGACAAGAAAGTTGTTGACTTCTTTTCTTTTAAAGCACAGTCGAACAACTTGATATATTGAGAGACTTCCTCATCAACACTCTGTCCTTCTTCTGAATCACTATCGTCAGAAAGATCATCTAACTGTTCATCAAGGGATTTTTTTTCCAGTCGAATGTAGATTCAGTAGATGGACAAGGATTAGAGTTTTTCTCAGAAATTTCAGAACTTTGAAACTTACCCGAACGTCTCTGAACTGGTATTGCGTTAACAGAGATAATACTCTTTTCCATAGAGTCAGATCGCTAAAACCACAGACTTGTAAGGTCTTAAACGTGTTTTCCTGCTCTGATACCAATTGAAAAAGCGAGGGTTTAACAATACCACCTAATATTTCGCTTATAAATCTGTATGGACAAACTCGAATATACTTTTAAGAGAATCAACAAGACTCAATCAATTAAAAGTATATCAACGAGTTTATATCTCTTACTTGATTTGATTTCCTCAAACAGAAACTGTGAGTACTAATCAAATACAAGAAAGAACTTGGACGATACCAAAGACCAATGTCCAAGGATCAATAAATATCAACCAACAACCGTTAGGTCGGACTCTCCAATTGATTGATCTGAAACGCACAACCTGTATTATTTCTATTATATAAACAAATATAATGCGGAAAGGAAATAACACGGACACCAGAAGTTTTGTTAAAGAGGAAACCGCAAATGCAGAAAAACCCCGGGACCTGGTCCAGATTGAGTACACAATGTATTAATCCGCTACAGGCACTAGCCTACTCCAAGCTAACTTCGGACTGGACTGTAGTTGAATCCCAATCAGTATCCCACTGATCCAAGGTACGGTTTCACCCCTACGTCTTTGATGCCAGCAGGATACTACGCACTTGATTCCCTTAGCTGATCTCACCCACAACTAAGAGTTGCTATGACCCAAAATCGCAGGCTTTGACAATAAACAAATTTGTCTCACACAGACAAGTCTATCAAAGGATCAGTCTGTCTCCCACAGAAAAACTCTAAAGTTTTTGTTCCGTCTTTTGATATATAATCAAGGTGAACAAGAACCAATTGATAATCCGGTCTTATATTCCCGAAGAACAGCCTAGATAAATCAATCACCTCACAACAATCTTAATCATATGGTAGCGAAACAAGATGTCGTGGAATCACAAACAATGAGGCGAAGATGTTTGTGATTACTTTTTATATCTTGCCTATCAGAGATGTTAAATCTCAAGCCAATCAATCTCATTATACTCGTACGATAGAAGATGCAAGATCAGATCACACAACTACGATAAAAGTAGTATCGATCTGGCTTCACAATCCCAATGAAGTCTTTAAGTCGTTAACGTTGTTTTAGAAGAACAAAACCAAATATTAAAGGTTAACCGACTCTAGAACACAAACTAGTATAACACATAAGGTGTGGGTATTAGTTTTGCAGAGTTGCTAGATGTCTCCTTATATAGTCTTTCAAATCAGGGTTTCGCCTTGGTCACAAAACAAACAATATTCACCGTTAGATGAAAACCTGATTTAGATTCAAGCTAATATATCTCAACCGTTAGATCGAAATCTTAGCTTGTTATACAAAATTGAAATGCATGCTTCTAGGTTTGTTAACCGTACCCAAACGTGTACATTGTTGGTTCAACAATAGTCAACCAAAAGGTTAGCCATTTGAGCATTTCATACCAACCATTTTCTTCTTCACCATAACTAGTTCAAATGACTCATATGAACTAGTTAGAGAGTTGTTCAATTGCAAGGAAATCTTATGTACTACACAAGACACAATTGAAGCAAAGATAATTTGATTCACATGAATCGGTTCATGAAATTTATAGCCACGGTTTGCAAAAGAATTCCTTAGTATTTATAAGTTTAAGTTCAGAAATCATCTTTAGATATATAACCTTCTCCAGTTCGCAGACTAGGTTCGCGGACTTAAGGTACTGGACAGAGTTTACAAACTCCAGCATAAATTCTCGGGATGAGACCTTTGCCAGTTCGCGGACTTGGCTCACGCAAGTAGTTTGTCAACTCCAGCAGAAATTCTCGGGTTTGAGAACTTCGGCAGTTCGCGGACTTGGATACTAGCCATTCTTCCAGTATATGACTTATGCACATATGTGTTTCCACAACATACTTATGTCCATCATTGGTTATGTAATATGAACTCTCATTCCAATCATTGAAACATTCTTAGAGGACGTTATACAGTTTTTACACTATTTCTCGTCAAAGCAATTTTCAAAGTTATTGAAACATATCATGACTTTCGTCACTAGGTAAAGAAAAACACGGTCGAAGCGAAATGCTTACCAACTCATATTTTGAGATATAGATAGGCGAGGTATACTCGGCTCGAAATACCAAATGTGTATAATCTAAGTCTATATATAATAGCATACGACTTTTGTCTCAAGAAGTAGGAGATAAAATAGATAGACTTTTGAGTGACAGATAAGTTCAAGTCTTCACATACCTTTTTGTAGAGAAGTTTCACCGGTTCCTTGAGTAGTTCTTCCACTTGTATGATGAATCGCCATGAATTTATTGAGCTCAACTACACTTACTTCCTAGTCCGAGACTTAGCTATAATATACTAGAAATCAAGACTTATAGTTTTGATCACTAACATTGACAAACATGCTTGATATAGCAACGCATGCGAGTTCGACCGAGCAATGCTCTAACAGATGTCGACATCGTATCCTTGACACACACAACTATAATAATTTGGAGTGTACGAATATGATGCTACTTCGTAAATGGTTGTGGAGTATATATGCAGAAACGTATCATATGTGAAGGTAGTTTCCTGCAAAGAAAGGTATTTAGCTCTGTTATTTTAGGAGAATAAAAATATGCGATTTTAGGGTTTTCTCAAAATAACCATGGGTCCTATTAGCTCTTACTTGGATATCATGCTACTTGATTCTACTTTGCAGACTCCAATCATTAAAACTAAAAAATACCTTCCGTGAAACCTAAATCTTATGCAATTATGGTTTGCTGATGCACTCTCTATTGAGTTCTTATCTTCTTAGCTTCCTAATTCTATGTAACATGTACTCTCCTTTCGGTCAAATTTTTAGAGGATGAATCTTGAAATGATCCTATTGGGTGTGTGATTCTTCCTACATGATTTACTCCCAACTGATGGTATTCATTGTAAGATCAAAGTTATGTGTCCGACAAACATATAATAGAAAATATTACACGTGGAAAAGGGTTTTTATTTATTTTTTTTCTCGTCGTTCGGAAGATACATTGAACATTAAGACTGCTAGTTGATGTTCTCTTAATCCCGTTTCCATGTACTTCAAGAAACAAACTAAGGATTTCAACCCTAGTGATCAATGTCGATTTACTGTACAAGTTTGGATGAGAATATATGGAGTTAGTCTTGAATATTTGAGGAAGAAACCCTTTTTCGAAATTTTTTATGCGGTATGGACACCTATAGGTTTTCGCGAGCAACTAGCTTTATGTTCCCCTCCTATTTATATTTTTTCATTCTCTATTAATATATTATTTTTCTTAAAAACATAACAAAAAATAAATAATCATGCAAATACAACACTGATCCTCTTAGAGTTTTTCCTCTTGGATTGTAGGGAGCTGGGTCAATATCATGGTGCATACATTCAATTGTCACTTTTTTGAGACTTCTGTTGGTGAAGGTCTAGGCATATATATTTTCGGCACAATGGATAAAGTCAAGTGATATATTATCTCTATCCTTCCCCGAGTGATAAAAATTATCTATTGACGACAGACATGCAACACATGTATGAAAGTCAGTACCATACATGTATCCTTTTATAGTCCGAATCAGAGGTATATTATGTGTAATGTCAGGTCGTTTATGACGCATCATATGTGTTAAAATTATAGCACAATGTGACACATCATGCGAACTAGCATAAGAAATTGTATAGGTAAGCATAACATAACATGCGTGAATTATGACACTCAGGCCTAAAGTACGATACAAATGCATCATATATATCATGCGTATTTTATAATTTTTGACCATTTATTTTGAATTTAGAAAATATAAATTGGTGTTGTAAATGTGAAGTATTAAACATTCGTTTGACAATAGATAATGATGTAATTTTTATTATAGAACCATATCCTAGGATAATAATAACAAGGTTAAAATAGAAAACGACTTAAATAAAGTTACATGAATATGCTTTTCAAGCTTCTAAAAAAACCCATATTTATGGGATACCTCTATAAATTGGGGGATATCCCTTTAAATAATTAAAATAAAATAGAGATATTATGAAGTAATATGAGAAACCCCTATTCATGTATTCGTTATGTTATAGCATAGCTCGGTTGAACCCACCAAGCATTGGTATGTCAAGTTTGGTTGTCATATTTTAGTGAACCAAAACTCATTTAAAGAGTCATTTGATTATATGCTAGAGTCAAATTCGTATAGGTTAGCTTGAAAGTATTATGATATGAGACATTAAAAGTATTACGTGAGGACTTGAAGACTATAGTTGAAGCCCTATCAATCTCCCACTGATACAAGGTACAGTTGTACTCCTACGCCTCTAATCCCAGCAGGACACTGCGTACTTGATTCCCTTTGCTGATCTCACCCACAACAAAGAGTTGCTGCAACCCAAAATCACAGACTTGATAATAAATAGATCTATCTCACACAGAAAAGTCTATAGAGGAATAAATCTGTTTCCCAAAGATAAACCCTAAGTTTTGTTCCGTCTTTTGATATGAAATCAAGGTAACAGGAACCAATTGATAATCCGGACTTATATTCCCGAAGAACAGCCTAGATTAATCAATCACCTCACAACAATCCTTCCTGACTACACAGGCGGTTTATCGAGGAATCACAAACAGTGATACGAAGATGTTTGTGACTTCTTTATCTTGCCTATCGGAGAACTCTCACGATATCAAGCCAATCAATCAATTGTACTCGTACGATAGAAGATGCAAGATCAGATCACACAACTACGATAAAAGTAGTATCGTTCTGGCTTCACAATCCCAATGAAGTCTTTAAGTCGTTAACCCGAGTTTTGATAATAAACTCAAGAGTTAATGGAGATCGACTCTAGCGAGCGCACTAGTAGCACACAGACGTGTGGGGATTAAGTTTTTGCTCAAGCTAGATGTATCCTATATATAGTCTTCAAATCAGGGTTTTGCCTTAGGTACAAAGCAATCCTTATTCACCGTTAGATGAAAACCTGATTTAGATTCAAACTAATATTTCTCAACCGTTAGATCGAAATCATAGATTGTCACACACACTTTGTAAACGTCTATTGGGTTCGTGAGAACCATTCCCAAACGTGTACGCATATGTTGGTTCAATTACAATAAACCAAAAGGTTAACCATAAGTGCATTTCATATTAACCTTGTTCGTCTTTACCATAACTAGTTCACTTGACTCAAATGAAACTAGTTAAAGAGTTGTTCAATCGTAAGATACAATTGAAGCAAATATGATTCGATTCGATTGAATCGGCTCATGAACATTATAGCCACGATTTGCATAAAGCATTCCTTAGTAATTTACTGATTCATGTTCAGAGCACATCTTTAGATCATAACCTATTAAGTTCACAAACAAGTTCGCGGACTTAATTAATCGGATTGAGTTTTCCAAACTCAGCAGAATTTCTCGGGAAGAGAAGTTCCGCCAGTTCGCGGACTTAGCTGCAAACGAGTTATTTGGAAATCCCAGCAGAAATTCTCGGGATGAGAACTTCCGTCAGTTCGCGGACTGGGTTCGCGGACTTGGCAAGCCAATTAAACAATCCTACTGATTTTCTCTTGCTCAACAAAGTTCGAAAACTTCGGTTCAAGGGATACATGGTTATGTTATCTAAACTCTCATTCCAACCATTGAAACATTCTTAGAGGACGTTATCCAGTCGTTATTCACAACCTTTCTCGTCAGAGCAATTTCCAAAGACAATTGAAATATTTTCATGACTTTCGTCACTAGGTAAAGATAAACTCGATCAAAGCGAAACGCTTTACCAACACACGATTTCGAGAAATAAGATAAGCATTGAATACTCAGCTCGAAATGTCAAGTGTGTATGATCTAGTCTATATATACAGCATATGACTTACGTCTAAAGAAGTAGGATAAGAATAAATATACTTTCGAGTGGTAGATAAGTTCAAGTCTCCACATACCTTTTTGTTGATGAAGTTCCACGGTTCCTTGGTGTAGATCTTCGTCGTTGTATGATGAATCACCATGAAGTTCTTGAGATTACTACACTTTCCTATCCTAGTCCGAGACTTAGCTAAATAGGATATAAATCAAGACTCATAGTTTTGATCACTAACATTGACAAACATGCTTGATATAGAAACGCATGCGAGTTCGACCGAACTGTGCTTAAACAATCTCCCCCTTTGTCAATTTTAGTGACAAAACTATTATACATATGGAATACAAAAAAGATAAACTTTAGTGGCTCCTATTCCATAGTCTAATCCTCAATGTTTCCTTGAAATATTCGTCCTTCCAAGTACTTCAATGATCCCAAAGGTTGTAAGTTTAGCACCATCGTTGTTGAAGATACATAGCTACAACAATGAGAGAACTCGAGATTCTCAATCATCATTATACAGTGTCATAGTATTATTATGAACATCAAAGTCCAATTGCATCACGACTTTAACAATAATACTACGGTGATATGTATCACTCCCCCTTAGTTAATACTCCATCTCGATCATGGAAACCACCCCCCCTTACACAATGATCTGAAAACCATATGAATATGTAGTGTGAACTACAATATTTCTCCCCCTTTTTGTCAATAAAACTAGGTATCACCGGGGACTTACGGCCCCGGATCAACCTCTGGTTAGTTTTATGTTGTCATGTAATCCGACATCGGGAGCTTGGTAAGTTCCGTGGGAATACTTTAGAATATGATTAATAATGCTTATGTTATCCAAGTATCCTAATTAATATAACTCGGTTTATGTTCTCTAAGTATCTCATTGGTGATTTCCTAAAAAAAGATAATTTTGGTGGCCTCTTTATTTGTCGATTCTAGGATAATTAAATGGTGATAATGGATTAAACTTGAATATCACATGTGAAAGATGTCAATGAAAGTATAATATGAATTAGGCGGATGATGTTGGGCGTTTCTATCTAATAAATTAGAACATGCAAGCTTAAGCATGGTTTGAAAGCAATAAGTCTACATTTTAAAAAACAATCCAGGATATCTATTATGTAGAATAAAACGGCCTGATCTAGATAAGTATTTAAGTTACCAAAACAATAATTAGGTAAATGATACCAATGTTATTGTAATACATTATTAAAATGGTTGCGTGATGGTACCGGCTATCTGAGTTCGAACCTCGCCAACATCAAATTCTTTATCGATTAAAAAAATAGGGTAGATAATTAGAAGAAGAATACAAAATCTATTGGAGATGTCCAAGCAATTTCTAATGTCTTTTGACTCAACCAAAAATCTGGTGAACGACACGATAATATGACTAATATAAACCCGAGTTGTAACATACCTTGCCAGAAATGTAAATTGATTAAGATGAAAAAAGAATTTAGATTCGACAAATACTACTTCCAAAAGTGAATGAATATGTTTTTGACATGTCCATGAATTTCAAGATTCACTCTTTTGACATTCAACTGTTGTGCATAGTTGTGTTCTTTCTCGAGTCCAGATTATTTTGTACGTCGGCTAGGATTATCCGTTCTAGACGTTGTTTAAATTGTCGTTGTCTATAACCATCAGGGGTTAGCCCAGCTGGCCAGGAGTATGACTCTCAAATAGGAGGTCAGCAGTTCGAGTCTCCGCTCAAACGTAATTATACTAACTTTAACATGGGTTTCAGACGGGCCGAGTTTGAGTTTGCTCAGTGGGGAGTAAGCCGGTGGCTACGCTGCCAGGGGGCATGACAGGCCTATGCCGTAGCATCAAAAATAAAAAAAATAAAAAAAAAATAATTGTCGTTGTCTATATTTTTGTTTTGATTTTAATTTCTGCATATTGTTATGGACGAATATCATATATTTGCAAATTTCCTGTTCATACCTACCTTTAGCGAAAAGATCGATGATGCTCGTTATTTACACACCTTTTCTATGTCCCAATCTCCGAAAAAAATGCAATCATATCCTTGTCGATTTCCATGAATGTTAAATCACGGTTGTCTTCCTCGTTTTCGATGAAATTTTCATTCTTCAAATAAGCCCAAAACATCTTACTACCACGTGATAGTAAAATGCCAATGGTACAATGCATCTTATCACAGTTCTTACCCTGATCAAAATCATGCAACAAAATCTTAAAAAATGTGGTACCATTCTACTTTCTTTTTTCAGTATTTTATATTGTTTAAATTTTTGTAGGTCATATCCTTTTTTGTGCAGCATTGATCTTTGCTTCCATCAAGGTTTACCTGAGCATAGAAATTTAATTACGTGTGTACACTCTTTCGCACGAATTTCAATAAAATTCAGGGAACCCAAATGTAAAAACACATTTTCAACCTCTAACGATTTTACTCAAAATTCGACCAAATTGTTTTTGGTGGTGCTGATCCTGAACTGATAACTTAATGGGGAAGAAAAAACAAAAAGCAAGGGAAATATTTCAAGCTCAGAAAAAGTTTCGTATTACATTGGATTTCTCAATTATCCTCTGTAGGGGGTTCTTTTTGAGGTTTCTCTTGATACACAGCATTAAATTTTCTCCCATAATGATTTTTCGATGAGTTTCTATGTGTTCATTAGTCATGAAATACGATTAAGTAAATGGATTAACAAAATTTAATCTCTGAGAACGGAAAAATAAAACTCAGCATACCTAATCACCCACCAATCGCTATAGAGGTATCCATCACTATGTCACCCGCTAGGATAGAATTTCATGGTGGGATTAACTCGATTGACATTAATTTATTACTCTCGAAGAAAACCTAGTTTTTCGATCAGTATGATGTTCTCCCCAATGCCCTCTTAATACACCTTGATTAGAGGTCGGCTAGCACCAAATCCATAATGAACATTGCAAGTCAAATATAAGATGAAACCAAATTTTAAATAACCTTATAATATGGCATTGACAACTTAAATTACAGTGCCATCTGTGGGAGTCGAACCCACAACTACATGGATGATAACCATGTGCTCTACCAGTTGAGCTAAGACAGCAGTTCATTTTCATACTTAGTGGTACATACCACAATGCCATCATGAATACATTATACATTTCATGCCACAAATGTTTGATTATATATTCTGTATCAAATAAGATGAGTTCCTATTCACAACTTGTGCAAAAACACAATGCTTTTGTCTACTTTGGTTAAACGTGAAAACACATGTGGTAGTTTTCTCCTGAGAGTTATCAAAGCAAGCATTATGCTGAAACAGGCATGATGACATTAGCAGGGAACACGCGGAAAAGGTGAAATTACTCATTTGGCACATGTAAAGGAGCTCACCTCCGGTAATCAATCTGCAACTGATTACATACCATCAACACTAAATTGCATTAGTCAATTCATAGGCTAATCAATCTGCAACCAAAACTTTAAATTTTCCAGTCCTACTCGAGAGAAAAGAAAATGTTGTAAGAGAAAAGTCTTCAATTCATTGCAACCAACAATAGTAACAATCACCTGAAAAATTACAGGCACATTGCAAACTTAGTTCAATGGTCCTGGAGTAAGGCTTGAGGTCAAAATACAGGGTATACCGAAATTATCTTTTGCAAGAGATTAACGGTTGTGAATCATTCAAAACTTGTACAACCCAGCTTATAAAAGCATACCATCTCACCAAACGTAAACATACATGAACATTCCTTTGTATCTTCATCTACATGGCTTATGTAGTGTTTCATTCTATCATTCATTAAATCCTGATAATTCCAAAAGATCTAGTTCAAATAAAAATATTCACATTAACAATTTTCCAAATCAGTGATATGTATATATACGGAATACAAACATATGAATAGTTTGAGACGTTATGCATACTCCAGAGTGTTAATTAGATAGAATAAAAATATACCACATCAGCCATATATATGAACACATTAATTATGAATAGTTAGGTACCTGGTGAGAACACTAATGTTGCAGTACTCGTTAAGACCTTGTACAGACTCAAAGAGTTTATGCAGTTTCTCAACACTAAATCAAGATTTCTTTACGTAATCCAGCAGTAACTATTCAGGGAGGTTTCATGTAGTAGTTAGACAACATATTAAGAAGCTGCTTTTTGATGATGGTAGCATATGGTAGCACACAAATAATTATATTTGGAAGCGCATCATCCAAGCATCTAAAATTGAAATACAAAATAATAACAGAGACTGTTAGGTAGCAAAACTGGTATATGAGTCTTATTTCTTACCTACTTACACATTATGTTTATGTTGGTCTAAGCCATGCATTGGTACGTATGCAGAACTGAGTATCCATGCATTAGGATTAAGAAGAACTACCTCAATAAAAAAGGTCGTGATGATTTTATGTTCCTCCAAACGATGTATTAGGCTTTGAGAAAATTTAATACCCACCGAATCTGAAGTGTTGAACCTTAAGAAAAATTTACCCTCTGAGAATTTTCAGATCACCCAAAAGAAATCGCAATTGGGTAAGCCTTCATGGGTACACTCCATCAAGTAAATTACAATTTACCATGCAACAGATCACCCAAAAGAAACAACTGGGATTTCATAAAATGAGATTAAAAGGATAAGAACCTGTATCTGATTATGGCGACACGCACATTTCCAAGGCCTTCTTCAGTCATAGCAACATTGGTAAAAATGTAGCAGTATTGCCTGGGATTAAACTGACCATAGGTAAGATGTAAAAAATTAGGTGCACGTTTTACATACATGATCACCAACCAATGCAGAACAAAAGTGTCATCACAAATAAACAAACAACTGACATATGATCAAGTTTAGATCTTATGCAAGATATAAAAAAAATCATAGCAAAATACAGACACACATACACACACACACAGATCAACAATCAACAATCCAATATCCTAAAACCAAAACAACAAAAGTAATTATTGGTGAATGATTACCAACGTAAGAAAAAGGAAGTAACTAAAACATAAAAAAAGTAGCAGAATGCAGAAGCAGTATATTTTAATAAATCAACCTAATAGAAGGCAGTTGGGTTGCACTGAGAGATATTGCTAGTTCGAAGTAGCCACACCTGATTTTAAGCTTGTGTAATTTTGGGGAAGCAATTTGCAAACTCCAAGAGTCCAGTTTCAGACTGTCCAACATTACCTAGCATGAAACATCTAATATTGTTCCCGTAATATTCAGTATAGCCAAGTCCTAAAATGTTCACACCTCTAGTACACATGGACGGTCCAGTGTTCCCTTTAAAATCCACATTACCAAAATAAGCATGCACAATTAAATAAAATTGAGATATTATACCTTGGCGCAACTCAAACACCATGTTGGAAAAATTTCTAACTACTGAGAACAAACAGATGACTATGACAAATGGAGATTGATGAAGCAAACATCCGATTGGTAAGTCTTAGAAAGTCAATCAGGCAGTTGCAGAAGATAAAAGTAATATATTGTACCTTATATTTAATAGGAATTGCAAAAAGAGTAGTCTTATGACTATTAAGAGGTTGCATTGGTTGAAGATTGAATGTTCATTAAGTATCTTGACCAACCTGCTGGTCTCAAACTTGAATATTCCAGTCTTGAGGTGTAAAATCTTCTTCAGTTCCCAATTCACAGCTCCGTTTCTCCCTCCGTTGAATATTCCATCCTTGAGGTATAACTTATTACTACCAAAGTATATAATGCCACAACAACTAATAAACTATTATTGTAAATACTTAAATTCAATAAGGAAAATGAGATGGTTCTTATTCATACTTGGTTATATAAAAATCATAACAGACAAACCTGATAAGTCACCATGCCTCAAATGCATATGACACAACAACTTGGGTCAGTCACCATGCCTCAATTGTACAACAGTGTAGTCCTTATCTGAATAATAACAAAACTTATCAAGGGCCTGCTTTCATCAACGACAACATATTGAGCTAACCCTACATATGAATCACCATTTTTTAACTTACCTGAAATGAAACCTCTTATATATTCAAATCACCATAAACAAAATGTTAATAAAAAATAGTCCCACTTGAAAGGAAGAAGTTCCTAATTTAGTCACAAAAGAAAAATAGCTGCTATAGAGATGCTCCGTAAGAAAGTCTCCAGCCACCTGTCTCTCAAAATTTTCAATATCTGATATTTAGAATAGAACCGTTGTTTGTAGAAACAAATTTGTATCCTATGAATCTTTCTAGCTAAAATCAATGAATGATGAAAGAATATTGTTGAGTATGTTACACAATTGATATATTCAAATATAAACAACTGATCAGAACATAATATTACATATTGAATTGATATATCCAGAACTTAAAAATTAATCAATGAAGTTATTAAAATTGACCATCCTCCAAAAAATGCATAAAACCAAAAACACCCCAGCTTAACAAAAAATCCAGCAAGCGTAAGTTACCCCTTCATAACATTTCAGTGTTCCCTAATTTATTAGTCATCACAATATATATATATATGTGTGTGTGTGTGTGTGTGTGTGTGTGTGTGTGTGCGTGTGTGTGTGTAGCCTCCAAACCCGAGAAGGATTTCAGTATAGCAACTAAATTTACTTACCTCTCAGTTACCGAAGAAACCTCTTGTTTAATGATGTTTGCGCCTACACGAATTGCTGATTTCGCTCTAGCTTCCACGCTGACTACTTTTTCTTGATAAGCAATTTGTTCTTGTCTGGACCATAGCCGTACACAGAAAAACAGAAATTAGCTATTTCATAGTGCCTTTATAAATCTCTTGAATGGGAAATCAAATCCCTACAGCTTACCCAATAATCAGCATTCCGAAAACAAACTGTAAACAGACGGTCAAGTAGTTTGAAACTTACTAAATTCTATTCTAGTTTTGACATCAAGAAACAAAGAGGGTTGGCTTGGTCTCCATTATTTATATCTAGAACAGTTAAACTACTTTTTCAACATTTAGGACAATGTATCTAGCGGGTGATTCAGTAATCTAAGAAGAAAATGGTAATTAGCACTTCTTAAATTTTCAAGTTCATGAATCTCCAGGGGCAATTTCATTCATACAGGTAATAGTGAAGTCGACAAATTCAGGAATATTATCTGTGAACTTAATAAGGCAATTCTTCAATCATTTTTAGGGGCAAATGAATTTTAAAACCTTGGACTAAAAGTAGGAACTTATGAAGGGAGCAATCATATACTTCACAGATTATGAATCACTACCAAGAAATAAAGAACCTAATGGAGCAATCATATACCTCACAGCTAAACCAATTAAAAAGAATTCAAGATTTCCTCAGAAAAGCATATCCGGAAGGTTTTGTTGCAATCTTCGTATCGATAAAGCATTAATGCCTTATCTTGAAAAAAGTCATCTCGATCCATGTGCCAGTAAGAGTCGTGAGTCAAAAGTTGTCCTAAGATAAATGATAGATACTTTCGAACAGCCTCCGTTCATACCAAATATTTCTATAAGTCAGCGCTAATAAACCTAAGGGCTTCATGCTGGCCATGACAGTGATAGCTGCAAAAGCTATCCTGAACGGAAGTGTTATTCCACAATATAAGCAGAGTGAAGCTACTGTATATTCTTTTGCATACCAAATTGGATTAGTCTGAACATCTGTTGTATAGTCCACTGATGAGTTTCACATACGAATTTGCTTGCATAGATTAAAAACCAACCATCCAGATACCAACTTATCTGGAACTGAAACACCCATAAAATTTTTACATGAGACGAAGCAATAACATCCTAAGATTAAAATAGAATGGCATAAATTTGTTATCGCAATAGAAATTGGGGAATATTTATCAAGATTGGTTATATCAAAAGTGATACAAACTGGATTTGCTGGCAATTGAATTCAGATTTACCCTAGTGCAGTTCCCAGTCATATAGAGAGGGAGAAAAAAGACGGATTAACATAAGTCATACCTTATTAAGCAATGAGTGAAAGTGCCTGGTAAGATTAACCACCAATCCAATCTGCTTCTCTTCCCTATAATATAATAAGAATCTAAATTGGTCCAATACAGGAAAAGAGGAATCATTAATACCTTTTCTTATTTAAAGTGATGAATTCAAACCCCAGCTGTGTTCGAAGAAATCAAATCCCTCTATGAAAAAATTTGAAAAGATGGAGAAGAATACGATGTCGTCTTGCAATTCTTTCTCCGGGTCCTAAAGGCTTTGGAAGTGGTAACAATGGAAAAAAAAAGTTTGATTTATCAGTGCAAGCAAGCGTTTGTCACTTGTTTCTATGCTCTTTCCACCTACAAAAATCAACCAATCAAACGCAATTCTAGGGTTTCTGTGAAGAGAGAAACTGAAACGCAGAGGTAGAAAGAAAACCCAATAAAAACTGGAAAGAGAAAATCAATGATGGTAAATCTCGTTTTATTTGCTTTTTTTTTTCTCCCATCGTTTTAAATAAATGTGGCCCCCTATCATTCCCAGCCGTCCAAGTCAAATGAAATCCAGACGCTCCCGACCGCGAGATGACAATTTTCGTCGAATCTTGTCCATTTTTTGACTCTTTGATCAAGGAGTCAAACACCACCTTTTTTTATAACTATGATTGGCAAAGGTACAAGAACAGGTTCATAATGAAATTTCCACAAGAGACATTTCATAAACTAAAAGAGAATACATACCATCTTAATTTAGATGCAATCATAAAGCCGAAATTAAATGCATTCATCAAGGAGTTTTAAGATACAAGATAACCCCTTTAAAATTGCACAACCGCACTCCCCGCAAGATATTACCATTAAGCACAAGTTCAAAAGAACTCTCCCCCATTTGATGTCATCCTCGAAAGAACAACATGAGCGACCTTAATTTCGAAAGAAAAGAAGGATTTTTAATTGGACACCAAAAAACCACGCGAATGATTTTCTATATCCAACCTTCAACCAAATTAATCACAAGTAAACCAATGATTAATTTGATTGGATAACACAACTAAATCAAACCACAGGAGTGGTCAATTTAATTGAGCAATGCTCAACATAAGTATACGGAGCTACGACCAAGTTAATCATATGGAGGTGACTAACTTAACCGTTCAAATACTCAACATAAGTAGAACCTTACGGAATATGTGGATACTCGACATAAGGAAAACCTTACAGAATATATGATCAAATACTCAACATAAGGAGAACCTTACGGAATATGTGTATACTCGACATAAGGAAAACCTTACAGAATATATGACTACAATAACCAATAGAACATGATTAGTATAGTCGTTCATATACTCAACACAAGAACTTGTGGAATATATGAAAACTCAACTAGATTAATTACAAGAGAACCTATAATTAATCTAATCGGAATACAAACAAATAACCAAACTAATCACCGAGGTAATCAATTTAATTATCAAAGGATTTGCTCAACAAAAGAAGACTTTCGGAGCAAATAACTAAATAACCAAGCAAGATAATAAACTTAGTTCTTTTGGTCTCAACATAAGAGATTATGGAACCCCGACTAAGATTATCATAAGATAACAACCTTAACCGTACATGTACTCAACATAAGAAGGAAAACTTATGGAATACAAACTAAGCAACCAAACTAGTTGATTAAATTAGTTTCTAATGCTCAACATATAGCATCTCACGGAACAACCAACCATGTCAATAAGAATCGACTTAGTTGTATCGTTATCAACATAAGACACATAATGGAGCCTTCACGGTAATACATAATAAAATGGATCAATAAAGACCTATACTGTGGATAACCATACAAGGATCTATTCTATTTTCTATCATTAAATACATAACAATATAATGGACTTTATCCTTGTTCAAACAAAAGTTCAATCCTATTTTCCATCAAATACATGATTGCATAGGCATAACTTTTGTATATGTTAAAAGTCCATTCGTTCTTTCACCAATAAGAATACCGATTCATGAACGACATTACTTTTGACAAACATATGGGACCTTCAAGTTCACGCTCGCAAACAATAAATATCCCATAAAAGTATATTGCAATATATCAAACCAAGAATAAATATTGCAAACCATCATCCTCCAAATATTTTTAGAATTTAATACCAATAAACCTAAAAAATAACATAAGAGAATGAAACAAATAATAGCTATGTGTAGTCATAATCGTCGCTATTCAAAGCACTAGTAATTCTTCCAACTAATCCAAAAAGAAGACATCCTAGGCATCTAAACAAAACAGACTCTTAGGCCAAAAACCAGACCCTAAAGATCAGATGGACGGTTTTGGAGACTCATGAGTCTTGTGATCATTGAGTATATGAGCGACAGCAACCTCATCAACCTTTGAGGAAACATCCTTGTTGAGAGGTTCTTTCACGCGGTTCTTCATGAGTACAAGGTTACAGTTAACCTTTTTCAACTCATCTTTTACAGCATCCAGACACTTTATGGTTCCAACAAGTTGCTAAGAATCAATGATCACCTTGGTTGGAATCTTCTCTCCAATATCTGAGTAAGAAGCAGAAGATTGAGGAAAAGATCCTTCAACTTCAACAAGGGTTCCCTTCTCTTTAATAAACTCAAAGTATATACCACTATCAACAAAGTCTATAGGAAAATCCCATGAAGAAGAATCCATTGATGAGAAGCCTAGAGTGAAAGTAACAACACAATAGGAGGGTATATAAAATTTTTTGGGAAAAAGGGTTTAAAAGTAAAAATACTGAGTCCAAAAACGTATATGTACCCTTAAGATGACCAAACCACAAAACATGGAGTTTTAGAAAGGCTGGACACGAGAAAACAAAAACAATACAAAAGAAAGACAAGATACTCATGTAAAAGTATATGACTGATTATCCATCTAAGAACGATAAGAAAATAGCTAGATAATCACTGTTACTTTATACAGAGTATACCTATTTAATTCTCACACAACTAGGTTTTTTGATGAGTGAGATTTCAACCTTGTGATTAATTTGCACAAGTATGAGCATCCAGCTCATTAAATGAATATTGCTTTTGTTTAGCCTTCCTTCTTTGATTATCCCTCAGTGTAGAAGAATAAGACATAGCTTGTTCTGCATATTCTTCTGAAGACTTTCTCTAAGGACTAAATCTAGGACCTCTTGAAATTGGTTCAAGTGGATCGGTATAGATGGGAATCCATTTTATAGATTTAGATTTACCAAAAGCATAAACATGGGGAGTACATTCATTAATAACACGAGAGTTTAAATGGTTAGAATGTACCTGTGATCTGTGACGACTTCTAGGAAGGAATCCATGTTTATAACACTCTTGGTTTTCTGTGGGTATTTGATTCACTGCAGTAGTCGATTGACTATTTGTTCCATTGACAGTGGATATAAGCAAATTACGAAGTTTAGAAATTTGTTTATTTCTTGCAAAACAATGGAAAGCATAGTGATTTCCTTTTCCACAGAAATCACTATGCTTAAACTTCATAGCCACCAGAGAAGATTGTAAGTTATAAAAACTTTTCTTGACACAATCTTCATCTGGAGAAACTTTCATTCTGCATAGTAACTCATGAGAATTGGAATGTGCATAAGAATTTTTCTTTAACAAAGAGTTTTCCTTTTTCAAGGATTTGCACTGTTCATGGGCTATGACAAGTGATGCTTCAAGTTCCTTTTTCTCAACACGAAGACTGTCAAGATTCGATGAATGCGTCTTGATCAAACCTTGTTCTCTAATTGAGCCTTCTTTTACCAGCTTTTCAAGATTACAAATCTTTTCACGCTGTTGATTATTTGCTTGAAGAAGTTTATCAATTTACTTAGAGAATGGCCCTATAATGTTATAGAGTACCTGTTCACGATCAATATCCTTTTCAAATTCATCGACGAGTTGTACATGATCCTTGAGATCAACAAACTCTATTGAATTTTTAGAAATTCTGGTGAGCTCCATTTCAGCTTTAGCCATTATTTCCAATGTCTCATTAGATGAGGAATGATTCACGCACGATGGGACATTCTTCTTACCTCGGGATTCGTAAGAATCAGTTAAGGAGTGACCCTTTGAGGTATTTCCGAGACTTTTGACAAAGTTGACAGCTTTAGGAGGCATCTTGGTATGCGTATGAGATTCTTTCCACAGAGTCAGATCGCTAAAAACACACACTGATGAGGTCTTTAATGTGTTTGCCTGCTATGATACCAATTGAAAAAGCGAGGGTCTAACAATACCACCCAATATTTCGATTAGCAATCTGTATGGACTAATGATGGTATTTTTCAATTGAGTTGTAGTAAGATGATTCTTTCACTCAGATTTTTTGAGAATTTGTTTTAAGACTTAATAAAGAAAATAAGGAAAAATATATATACAAAATTTGTCACAGGAGAAGAGAGACCGGGACTCGGGATTCCACTATTTTTCATATTGTTGTGGTTCAGTCATTACTTCTAGACAATATAGCTCAAATAAAAGAAGTTGTGACTCTAGTTCTTTGCCAAAAATAGATTTCGTAAAATATTATTTGTAAGTTAAAAGCATGACGCATCTGAAGTAATTAAAACTAAGCATGCGGCATCTAACAAAATAACAAGTAATTAATAGAAATCATAAAGCAATTAAATCTATGCAAAAAGTCAATAAAAGAATTAATTCATTTACCACAATCATGAAAAGTTGCTTCCTCCGTTGTCCCGGTGGTGGGATTTATCTTCTCATGTTGGAAACACACTCAAAGGATTTTTTTTCATTTCTCAAAAAGTGTTTACAATGGTGAAAATGAGGAAAAACAATTACAAACGGATTTGTAACAATTATTTCTGTTACAAACCTAATTGTTACAGAGAACGATATGAATAAGGTGTCGCTGCCACTGTAGCATATAAGACTGTCTTGCGACTGTCGTATTCACAGTAGCATAAACGACTGCTTGTGTGGGTCAATGTTCTTCGTCTTCTAGGGTTTCTGGAGCAGCAGAACCAACTCTGCAACTCGATCAAACTCCTCTCTTTTCTTCCCCTAAATCTCCATCCTCTCTCATAACCCTCAGCACCCTTTATATACTCTCCAGAATCAAAAATACTCGCCAATCACTCCGAATAATCTTCATTACTCGATAATATTCTTCACTGCCAGTCACGGGATTTCTTTCCTTTTTACAGCTTCTCACGCGTCTGTATCCATCCAACATACTCTTAACAGACTCATACACGTCATAGAATAGGATATACATGCTCTGACCTCGTGCAATCTTTCCAAGAATAAAGAAAATCCCGAGAATAACTCATGGGGATATATGATGCTCTGTTTTCTTCCAATCGATGATACAACCGTACTTTGACGAGTCTAAGAGGATCACCAGCCCTGTTTGCGGTTAACAGGCCCAAACCAAGCTAAAACTTCGTTTGAATTTCACCAGAAACTTTCCAAACCAAATCCAGAATATTTTTCCCGTGAACACGCAACTCTGTTTCCTTCTCGCCGATTATCTGGTCCAACTGGATTGATTTTGAATATCACACCACGTTTGTTAAGCCCATATGAACAAATCCAATCAAATTCAGCCGTTTAGTCTCACTGAAACGAGCTCAAATCGCAACCCTAATTTCGGCAGCTGAAGGTTGGTTTTTCCCGCCGGTTTTCATAATTCAAATGAAGAAGAAAGGGTATCCCCCTAACCAAACTGGGGATGTGACTAGCAGGTGCCCAACTGAGGTGCCCCTTAGTATTTGAGGTTCCCCTTAACCAAAATAAGAGTCCGCGTAGCACGTGTCCTCCGGGTGCCAAAATCAACTTTTCGAGCCGAATTTTCCAAAAATGTTTATTTCCCAAATATGCCTACAAACACATAAAATAACAAAATTAGTACAAAATCGAGTACCAACAATATGAAACATTGAGGACAAATTAGACACATAAATGCGTCTATCAAATACCCCCAAACTTATTATTTGCTAGTCCTCGAGCAAATTTATTCTAGAGAAAAAAAATTCAAACTCACTAGGTGGCCCTAGTGACCGAGTTATAGTCTCGGGAGGGTTTACCAGAGGTGTACCCACAAAACCTTTACTCCAGACCTTATCTATCTACGCAGAACCTTGGAAGGTACTAAAGAATCTCCTTGGTTGGCATACTTATTGACTACAGGAGGAATTACCCTGATGCGAAATTCCAATTGTTGTACACGAGTTTGCACTCAAGCATACTAAAATTCATATAAAGTGACAGAGCTCTACTCAGATAGTTTCTGTACATCATAATTGGAGTCAACCAATCACATGAAAAGATTAAGAAGATGGAAAAAGAGTAAAAATCGATGGTTTAAAGTGAACGGTGTTTCCCATATCTGTCTGAAGGCCTCTGCCAAGATGAACCTATCCTAATGGACTGAGATACCGGTCTGACAAATATCAACACAACTGGCATATACAAGGGGACCAGTGGTCGATAAACCTAACTCTAGGTCAACACAACTGGCATACACAAGGGCACCAGTGGTCGACTTTATTGAATTTATTCTGGTTGGTCTGATGGTCTGGTCTTAATTTTTTTTTTTTTTTTGTATCTCAATCACCCTATTTCACCCTAGCAAAGGTAACAACTTGAATCGTGTTCCCCACCAAATCACTTAAAAAATAAAAACAGAAGGATTAGGATTTAACTAGATATGGCGAAACTACCATGTTTTTTTTTTAATTCTAACACCTGAGCTCTGTGCTTTTATGAATAGACTCTTTATATGTTTCCATCTAATCAGATTGGTTCCTCAACTCCTACAACCAAGATGTTTCCATCCACTTAGATAGGTTAGTGTTATCCTTAATAGGCATAAATTTCTAGGCTCTGGAGTTTATTTATACTGTAACTAAAAAGTTTCTCCCATACCCCCAAACTTAAATCTAACATTGTCCTCAATGTTCTAAAGATAAAATTAAAAGCATGAACAAGGAGAAACTGTACCACTTGAAGAAAAAGAGTTAAGGAAAGATATTACCGTGTTGCATGAGCATGGGTTACCTCCCAAGAAGTGCTAAGTTTAAAGTCTTCATCCAGACATCGAAAGGAATTAGTCACCTCATAGAATCATATAGAAGTAGTCGGAATAACTGTGGGTCATCTGGATCAAAAAGTATTACCCACAAGAAGAGGAAACTGCAACAGACCAAAAAGATACCGAACATACCCTTGTTTAAGACAACTACATCTAGTTGTGGCTCAGGTTCAGGTTCTATAACTGGGTCTAGATAACAGGTTTTCATCGGTTGGATTTCCTCAAAGCTAAGATTCGGTTCAGGTATTAGAGTCTGGAAAAACTCAACTAAGAACTTAGAAGCACATAACAACAACCTTAATAATTGGGGATCCTTTAAGTCAATTAGATTTGACTCACACAGCTGACCACAATGAAAGAGGTGGTCTTCTTTAAGAAAATGTGTCGACCCTAATATCCTAAAGTGATTAGGTTTAGTCTCAAAACTTAATAACCGACACATCATAAAATCAAAAGTTCCCACAATTGGAAGAAAAGTTTTTGGTGGGAAAACAAAGTCAATCTTGGTACCATAGCCTGGGTTAACCACATCAACCAGAGGATGGGTTTCTAACAATTGAGCTTCTTTCTGGACATCATTAGGTTCGGTAAAAAGTGTATGAAGATAATCTTGTAAGATGGTTGAGGCACAAATGTCAAGTCCTACAGGAGGGTACTTTCTAAGATTTAAAGCACACGGAGAATGACAATCACCCCCAAACTTAGAGTTTTCTGTGTCTCTAGAAAGACTAGTCACAACTTCCCTAATTTCTAGGTCATCAGATTCCTGGAAATGGTCAATAGAATCTTTCTAAGTTGGGTTCATCCTCACTCATTTCTACGAGTTTATCATCTTCTAAGACTAGTGTTTCTAAATCGCTAGATTCTAAAACAGTATTCTCAAGGTAAACTCTTTCCTCTAAACCATCATCACAATCATATAAAGGATTATCAGAGAAAGTTTCATATAATGGCTCATCAACTAAGGTTTTAATCATAGTTACCTCCTCCGATTCACTGATAGGCACATCAAATAATGGATTATCCAACATACTGCAGGCTAAAGGATCATGAACTACATCGTCTAAAACGATGGTATCTCTAGTCAAATCCACATCCTTTTGAATAGGTGAATAATTATTAAAATTATTTGGATTTGTACTAGAAGTAACAGGATCATTATAAAGCTCAACCGGAGTAAAAAAATCCTGATCACTATGCCTACATATTTCATGTTCTTCATCAATACTATCCTCATCATAATCATCACTATAATAACATGAAAATGATCAAACCTTATCAAAACAAGTAGTGTTACCAATTCTAACCTCGTCATCTTGATTATGTGAATAAAAACTATCCTTATTTTCGAGGGTGGTATTGGGAAAACTACACTGGAAATTAAGACTATCCTGAGCAAGTTTTTCCACAATCATATTTGTACTCTCAGTAAATTTCTTGAGGGTCTCTTCTAGAGATATCTTAGTTGACCGCTCTACGGACTCTTCTGGGAGAAAAATATTATAAGTATCTTTCATAAATAACTTCCGTGCTGACTCATTGAAACTCTTGAGAGACTCTTCTAGAGAAATAGAAGGATTGTTTTGCTCGTATGACCTGTGGGTATGTGGATAGTAATTGGGCTCAAAATGGTATGGACCATAACCTTCAAAGGTTTCGCGTTCCCAATCACTATTCACACTATGGTCATAAAAAGGATAATGTCTAAGCTTCTCAGTCGGATACTCATTGTATTGGCTATTATAATACCAGTTCGACATCCTAACTGTAAGGGAATTCTAAACAAACACAAAGAAGGCTGACTCGACCACAACAAGCCTATTTTATCTAGCAAACAAAAAGCATGATGGCTCCACTTAGATTATTTCTAGACCAGCTTCTAATCCTTCGAAAGGGAATTAGTTACAATTTGAGCAAACCCCTCTGGAATCAATCCGAGTCAAAGTAAGTTGAATAGAGGCGAGGAAAGCTGCGTAGAGCTTTGATACCCAAGGCCTCACCGCATTACAAGGCGGCGCAGTCACGCATTCAACTCACAGAAACCATCATGAACTTCGAAGTATGCCTAAAAGAGTAACCAATATTTTTGGAATGACTTTCCTATTAACCTCGTTACCCTATCGGTCTCGTTCTAGTCCAAATTTTAAGGCTTAGGTTCGCGTAGGTTACGTGTTCCTAAGACGGGCAAGAAGGAAATGGTGATGAAATCCGAGTCGTTATCTTGATTTGGCCAGGCCTTGCCCTTTACTAGAAAATTAAATCCGATTTCAGGTCCTCAACATATAAGCATACAAAATCATCCAGTAAACCTGCTGACAGGGGATTCGCGGGTGTTTAGAATTCTTACCTCCCGTTCCAGACGGGGGATGAACCGTTGAAGTCGACTCGGGCCACAACTCTAATGCCGTGTACGAACCCGAGGGGCCGAGACGATATCGTAATCGTCGTCCTCTCTGCACACAGTTTATATTTAAAACTACCCTTCCGTAGGGTTTATTAAAAATAAAGTCCCAAAGTTCAATGTCCGAAAATAAAAAAAAATGTCCAAAAATGAAAGATTACAAAAATAAAAACCTTAATTACAGTTTCTAAAAAAAATAAAATAAAATAGAATATCTATATACAAAAAATTTTCTTCTTCCCTCCTTTTGGATTCCTCCTTTCTTTTCTTCTTTGGCTTCGCTTTTGTTTTCAGCACTTTCTCCCCTTTTCTTTAGCTCAGTTCCAAATCTGAAAGCAAACAAGAAATACCAAAAGGCGTAAAAAGGAACAAATAAAAAAAAAAACTAAAAACAAATTTATAAACAAATCCGCGTCGGCGGCGCCAAAAATTGATGGTATTTTCAATTGAGTTGTAGTAAGATGATTTGTTCACTCAGATTTGTTGAGAATTTGTTTTAAGACTTAATAAAGAAAATAAGGAAAAATATATATACAAAATTTGTCACAGGATGAAGAGAGACCGGGACTCGGGATTCCACTACTTTTCATATTGTTGTGGTTCAGTCATTACTTCTAGACAATATACCTCAAACAAAAGAAGTTGTGACTCTAGTTCTTTGCCAAAAATAGATTTCGTAAAATATTATTTGTAAGTTAAAAGCATGACCCATCTGAAGTAATTAAAACTAAGCATGCGGCATCTAACAAAATAACGTAATTAATAGAAATCATAAAGCAATTAAATCTATGCAAAAAGTCAATAAAAGAATTAATTCATTTACCACAATCATGAAAAGTTGCTTCCTCCGTTGTCCCAGTGGTGGGGTTTAGCTTCTCATGTTGGAAACACACTCAAAGGATTTTTTTCATTGCTCAAAAAGTGTTTTACAATGGTGAAAATGAGGAAAAACAATTAAAACCGGATTTGTAACAGTTATTTCTGTTACAAACCTAATTGTTACAGAGAACGATATGAATAAGGTGTCGCTGCCACTGTAGCATATAAGACTGTCTTGCGACTGTCGTATTCACTGTAGCATAAACGACTGCTTGTGTGGGTCAATGTTCTTCGTCTTCTAGGGTTTCTGCAGCAGCAGAACCAACTCTGCAACTCGATCAAACTCCTCTCTTTTCTTCCCCTAACTCTTCATCCTCTCTCATAACCCCCAGCACCCTTTATATACTCTCCAGAATCAAAAATACTCGCCAATAACTCCGAATAATCTTCAGTACTCGATAATATTCTTCACTGCCAGTCACGGGATTTCTTCCCTTTTTACAGCTTCTCACGCGTCTGTATCCATCCAACATACTCTTAACAGACTCATACACGTCATAAAATAGGATATACATGCTCTGACCTCATGCAATCTTTCCAAGAATAAAGAAAATCCCGAGAATAACTCATGGGGATATATGATGCTCTGTTTTCTTCCAATCGGTGATACAATCATACTTTGACGAGTCTAAGAGGATTACCAGCCCTGTTTGCAGTTAACAGGCCCAAACCAAGCTAAAACTTCGATTGAATTTCACCAGAAACTTTCCAAACCAAATACAGAATATTTTTCCCGTGAACACGCAACTCTATTTCCTTCTCGCCGATTAAATAACAAAACCAATAACTCCTGGCAATTTCCTTTTCGGTCCACAAACAAGTTTATGAACTTACTTCCTTAGAACACATGTAAACATTGTTCCCTAGGATGAAATCCTCACCTTATACCCATAGATAATCACAATAGCATTCAAATGATTATGGATGTCTTATCTACAAAGTTTAATAGTTAAGCAATAAACCTCGTATTGTATTCCTTAATACTATGTCTATCTAGAGTTCAAATATGCTTCGCAGCTATGTTTTCAATATGCACGACTTGAAAAATACGTTAGGAAATGAAACAGTTGAAGTCAAATATCACTAACCTCAAGTGGAAGGATGATTGTTGTCGTTGTAGCTCCTTGCTTCTTCACATCTTCAAGACTTCGCAATACTTGTAATGTCTCATATCCTAATGCTTTCAAGCTAACCTATATGAAGTTTAACTCTAGTACATAACCAAGCGACTCTTAACATGAGTTTCGATTCACTAAAATATGACAACCAAACTTGACATACCAACGCTTGGTGGGTTCAACCGAGCAGTGCTCTAACAGAAAGGCTACCTAGAGTATGTTTCTTTTGTGGTAAATTTGGGCATATAATGAGACACTGTCCCGCTCCATCAAAAGAATGTGAAGAGATGGGTTTTGACTCCCCTGAAGCTTTCATGGAAAATATGCAAGACATGAACATAGCAAGATTCACTGAAGAGCTGAATGCTAACTACGAGCCAAAACCAGGATCAGTTCAGATCACCAGAAAGATTCTTGGATCGTTCGGAGATGACTCAACCGTTGTCGATACCACTGGTCTTCCAAATCGTAACGGCGGTACATTCTCAACAATCATCATGTCGTAAGTTTCAGAACATCATCAACAACCCTTAATTGAAGTATCCAATCACTCCACCACTCCATATACTACTTCCGTAACGGTTGTCCCCTCCTCTACTCTAACCCAAACCCCCATCGAAATTCATCGAAATTCAGCCGCCCCACCAAACCCTAAAACTAAACTCCAACCGGATAGTGACCCCGTGATTCCCAAAGATGATATCCCAAAACCTAATTCTGAGAAAAATGATCAAGCTTCCAAAACTATACCCGGCACAGCTCAGCCAACATCCATATCCAAACCACCGACCACCAAGTCTAAAAAAGCTACCCAAAAGATCAATCCTGACAACCAAACACCTGATCCAGAAAGCCCATCTGCTTCTACCACCCCTGCTATTGTCACCCCAAAAGAAACCACCCTCCCTAAAACTGTTAACCCACCTCCACCTGTTTTGGTTCAAAATCAATCCTCTTACTATTCTTCCCCACCTACACCAAACCCTCAGGATCATAAAGGGAAGTTGCGTCCATGGAAGAGATTGGCTAGATAGCATCACCCCTCAGAAAATAATGAAGACTTCTTGCACTCAGGAAGCAAAAGACAAGCTGTTCCAATGGATTGTGACCTTCCCATCAAATACTTGCATCATTCTAATGTAGAGGCTGTGGCGACTTTCCCTGAAAAGTCTCAAGGGAAATGTTAGTACAAGCTTGGAATTGTCGTGGGTTAAGGGAATGAGACGACATTTCTAATATTAAACTCATTCCTGCATAGTTACAACCCCTTTATTCTTTTTCTATCTGAAACAAGATTAAATAATAGAAACAGTAAGAGGGGTTTCAACTCTCTCAACTTTAGGAACTTTGAGTTTGTTGTTGCTCAAGGGAAAGGTGGTGGTCTTGTTGTTCTTTGGCAAGACAATGTGGACTTGAAGGTAATCTTAAAATCTTATAATTTGATTCACTGCATAATTTGAAGCCAAACTGTGCACTCCAAAATGGGAGCTTCTATGTGTCTATGGTCCTTCGGTACACCCTCAAAAAGATGTTTTCTGGGAAGACAATGTGGACTTGAAGGTAATCTTAAAATCTCATAATTTGATTCACTGCATAATTGAAGACAAACCGTGCACTCCAAAATTGGAGCTTCTATGTGTCTATGGTCCTTCGGTACACCCTCAAAAAGATGTTTTCTGGAGTAGAATCTTATAAACAATATCTGTTATCACTGAACCTTGGTATATA
The DNA here is from genome assembly GCF_003573695.1 of Papaver somniferum. Taxonomy (NCBI): domain Eukaryota; kingdom Viridiplantae; phylum Streptophyta; class Magnoliopsida; order Ranunculales; family Papaveraceae; genus Papaver; species Papaver somniferum. Next base: position 864,723 of record NW_020621603.1, on the reverse strand, counting down.
ATTGGTGATCTCAATGTCCTTTTGCATGATTATGATAAATATGGTGGCTCTCCATCAACTGACATAAGCTGCAATGAGTTTAGAAAGTTCATGAGAGAAATAGATGTGGTGGATCTTGGTTTCTCTAGACCAGCTTTCACTTGGTCAAACAATGTTGTTAATGCCCCAAGAATTTTTGAGAGATTGGATAGAGTCGTATGTAACTAAGATTGGAGGATTTTGTTCTCTGATGCTGCAGTCCTTCATTTGTTGAGAATTGGAAGCGATCACTCTCCCATCCTTCTCAACACAATGAGAAAGCTTCCAAAAAGAAATCCAGGGTACAAGTTTGAATTCTACTGGACATATCATCCTCAATTTAACGATGTCATTCAAACTAAATGGGAGTATACCAGCGGAAACATGATTGCTAGACTGAATGACTTGGGAAAAGGTCTCTAGAAATGGAGCAAATAAACCTTCGGTTATTTCAAGAGAGAAGTAGAAAATGAAAAACAGAAACTAAGTGATCTTCAGGCCACAGCTCACTTGACTGATATAAGGGAGGAGGAGAAAGCAATTGCACTAAAATCGCTAGTCTGGAGAAGAGGAACAGAATGTTTTGGCAACAAAGGAACAAATCTCAATGGGTACCAACCTATGACAAAAACACTCAGGTATTTCATATTTCCGTTCTTCATAGGAAAATAAAAAATAGAATTTATGCATTAAAGAATTCGGAAAATGAGTGGGTATTTGATCATGAAAAGATATAAGAAAATCTTGTTTCTTATTTCCATAGCATGTTTTCTAAGGACCCCAATGTACAAAACCTAGTACGATGTCCTTTGATTATTCTAACAGGATAACCCAGGATGATTGCAGGCATATAAATCTATCCCATCCGCTGAAGAAATTCTCAATGTCATAAAAAAGATGGTATCTAAAGTATCTAGGGACCGACGGCTTCCCAACACTTTTTTATAAGAAATGTTGGAACACAATAGGTCCGGATGTTATCCATCTTATCCAAGATTATTTTCGTTTAGCTGCAATACCCTCTGGCCTCAACCATACCCTTGTTTCCTTAATACCAAAGAAAAAATCTCCTGAAACCGCAGCTGACTATACATTGCCTTGTGCAACGTTCTATATAAAGTAGTAACCAAAATCATCACAAACAGACTCAACCCATTCCTTGATAAGTCTCAATACGCTTTTATTCCTGGGAGACAAATTCTGGACACTATTATCGTTGCAAAGGAATTATTTCACTCTATGAACACTTCAAACTCTGTAAAAGGCTCCTTTGCACTCAAGTTAGACATGAGTAATGCCTACGACAGAGTGGATTAGTCATTTGTGAGTCAAGCTCTTATTGGTTTTGGCATTATTAATAAAACTTATGACCTTATTATGAGTTGCGTCAGGACAACTTCTTTCTCCATTCTATTAAATGGGAAATCAGAAGGTTTCTTTATGGGTGAAAGAGGAATCAGACAAGGTTTTCCCGTCTCACCCTACCTTTTCATAATTTTCTCCCATACTCCCTCAAATATTATCCATAAAATGGAACTTAATGGTCTTTATAGTGGTTACAGATTGAATAATGCTGCTCCTAGTGTGACCAATATTTTGTTTGCAGACGATGTCATGCTATTTGGTAGAACTGACCCCAGCACCATAACATCAATCTCAACCATCCTGCATCATTATTATACTTTGTCAGGTCAGCTAGTGAACTATGGGAAGTCTGCCATACATTTCAGAAAAAAAATGTTCCTGAAGACAGAAAAATGGAGATAACAAATGAACTCGGGGTAACCAGAATGGATAAGGATGAGAAATACTTGGGGTATTAAGATCCTCCAGCAAGGAAATCGAGCTTCCAACTTCAAGTTTATCATTGATAAGTTTGATGCTAAGCTCACGGGATGGAAAATGCACGCTTTGAGTCATGCAGGAAGAACGACGCTCATCCAAGCTACTCTTGCTCTCATTCCGGTATATTATATGGCTACTTCTTTCATCCCAAAGAAAATACTTGACAAATTAACTTAATCATCAGGGACTTACGGTGGGGACACACTAGAGATGGAAGAAAACAACATTTCCTGAAATGGGATTGGTTTAATCTTCCTAAAGAAAAAGGAGGACTGGGCTTGAGATCTTTAACTGACTTGAACAGAGCTCTGGTGGCTAAATTGTTAGAAAAAACGGCTTTGTTATACCAAATTTGCATGGACTATGTTTTGATCTCTAGACCTATTGCCCACTACTTGTTTTTTCATTTTAATAGATAAAACAATAGTCCCACATAGACTAAAATCTAAAGAGTTTTAGACTTAAATACCATAGAATTGGCTAAAAGGGCATGGCCCTTGGGTCATTAGACTTTTGTGTGAGGGGGGAAGGCCTAGACTAGGGCAAGGTTGCCTTTCCCGTACGCGCGGTGCTTCGCACAGAAGAACGCACGTCGCCGCCGTCCGTCCGGTCGGTCGGTCGGGTCGGGCTCGGGTTCGGGTGTGGGTGTGGGTGTGGGTTCATTATATCCTATCTTTTTGCTAAAACTTTTGGTACGTGTTTTACACACATGTAGAAGAATCTTCTTCTTTGTCTGCACATGTTTGTCCTGGCTTTCTTGTCTGTACGTATTTGTTTTGGCAACACTGTTTTTAACCAACACACTGCTCTAAGCCTGACAAAAGCAACACTGTTTTTAACCAAACATTACCAGTAACCAACACACTGCTCTAAGCCTGACAAAAGCAACACTTTTTTTAACCAAACATTACCAGTATTTCTGTCTTACGCATGGTTTTGTTGCATGCATTTTTCCTCTCGTTTGTAACGTCTTAAACACTATATAAGGGAGGAGTCTTGAGCTCTTTTGAGACACAACAGAGAAACATCTCTTCTTCTGCTCTCCCTCTGCTTTCAGAAAATAAGTTTTTATTTCTAGTTTCTCTGTTTTGAGCTTTTGCTAACACTGCCAAGTTTTAAGGGTACTCTCTTTATATGCTACATTGAGGGGTACTATCAGTAGTTGTATCCTGGAGGTGACTCTCCAACTGCTATAGCATCTCAGCGGAGTAGCAGGCGATATTGCCTTTAGGACAGCGTATCGTATACGTGCCTCTACATTTTCTGTGCATCTCCAGCAACATCGGTTTGAGCTAAGTATCTTCTTCTCAGTTACATTATTAGTTCTATTTCCAACAATCTAAAGGCAATATCCTCTTTACTATATTTTTTGTAACAACATGGGAAAGAGTACTGTAGACAAACCCCCAAAGTTTAGTGGCAAAGACTTTAAACGATGGAAGTCCAAAATGTTATTCTTCTTAAAATACCAAAGGCTAGATGAAGTTACCTTAGAAAGACCCTCAAGAAGGCTTCATGACCGTGGCTATGAAGATAGACTGGATAGATGGACTAGGAAGAATTACATGTGCAAAAACCACATTCTTAAATGTTCGGATGAATCCTTGTACGACTTTTATAATGCAAAATAGATTTTGATTTATGGGAAGCCCTAGAAGAAAAATATCTTGCAGAGGCTGCTGGAAGCAAGAAGTTCTTGGTAGCTAGGTTCCTGGAATATAAGATGACTGATGAAAAGCCTGTTGTAGAACAATTCGTCGAACTCCAGCTACTCATCAACGAAATTCTTGCTGAAGGAATGCATATTGATGAATCTCTACAAGTATCTGCAGTAATTGAAAAGCTACCACCCTCATGGAACGAGTACAAGAGGAGGCTGCGACACAAGAATCGCGAAATCACCATGATGGAGCTGGGGAAAAAGATCCAGGTGGAGGAACTTCTGTGTTGCAAGGACAAAAGCCTGATGCTGAGCAAAGACATGTCCAACAAAGCTCATGTCCTGGACGATAATGCTGCGTCAAAGAAAAGGCACGGAGAATCCAGCAAAAATGGTAAACCTAACAAACAACGTAACTCCAAAGGTAACCATCTTAAGCCAAAGGGTGGTGTCTCCAAAAACACCATCAAAGGAGACTGCTATAACTGTGGGAAAACTGGTCATATGGCCAAAGACTGTAGGGCACCTAAAAAGACCAAAAATGATCCTAAACAGAAAAATAAGGCAAACGTAGTAGATGATTCTGGATATTTTACTGGCATGGTGTCTGAAGTCAACCTTGTCTCTAATGTGACCAATGTGAGAGACTGGTGGCTTGATTCTGGAGCCACCAGGCATGTCTGTAAGTTCAGAAATGCTTTATACTCCTATAACAAAGTAGGAGACGATGAGAAATTGTTTATGGGAAACTCTTCTACCTCTAAAGTGGTAGGAAAAGGCAAGGTTGAATTGAATCTCACTTCAGGAAAAACTCTCGCATTGAATGGCGTGTATCACGTCCCGGACATATGCAAGAATCTTATCTCAGAAACCATCTTACTTGGGAAAGGTTTTAAATTTGTAGCTGAGTCTAACAAAGTTGTAATCTCTAAGGGTGGTGACTTCGTAGGAAAAGGATATGTCACTGAAAACATGATTAAGCTTAGTGTACTTTCTTTGAACTTGAATGACAATGCATCTTCTTCTGCTTATGTTTGTGACTCCTCACATGTTTGGCATGATAGACTAGGACATGTTAATTTCAAATCCATTGAAAGACTTGCTAAATTAGGATGCATTCCTAAAATAAACATTGACAGAGGTCATAAATGTGAAATTTGTGTTGAATCTAAATATGCAAGAAAACCCTTCAACAAAAGGGATGAACGTAGTACAACTCCCCTAGAATTAATCCACTCGGATTTGGGAGATTTGAAATCAACACCAACTAGAGGAGGTAAAAAATGGTACATCACTTTTATAGATGATCACTCAAGATACTGTTGATTAAAGATTTAATGGGCTGTAGTAATGAGGTTCAAACTCTCGGACTTGTGAAGGATAATTTTTTAGACTTAATAGAATATAAATATATACAAAAAATATTAACAATATGGGCAAGAATACTGGGACTAAAGATTCGGCCGCTTTTTTTTTCATTTTCAAATGGTTCAGAAATTAATTCTAGCAATTATAGTTCAAAAACAAAACAAATATTAACTCTAGTTTATTGCCAAGATAGATTTTATAAAATATCACTTGTATTTCTTAAGCATGGCATATCAAAAATCCCTAGGACTAAGCATACTCCATCAAATGAAATCACAAGTAATTAATTTAAAATCTTAATTCAATTAAAATTAGTGCAAGAAGTAAATAAAAGAATTAATGAAATTACCACATGGATGAAATTCGACCTCCTCCGTCGTCCCAGTGTTGGGGTTTAACTCATCATGTAGAAAACACACTAAAAATATGTATTCATGGCTCAAAAAGTGTATACAAGAAGAGAAAACAATGAAACAGGAAATCTGCAACAGCAAAAATGCGTTACAGACTGACTGTTTCAACTCTCAACTGTTGTGATGAAGATAAGCGTTACAAATATGAAAATAAATGTTGCAGAGGAGGATGAAGAAACTGTTACAATGAAGATAAATGTTGCAAACCAGTTGAAGAAACTGTTACGAAGGGTGAATAAACCGTCGTCGTTTCCCTGTTCTTCACGAGCAGAGTGGCAGCAGCAACATAGTTTTAAAAATCTTAATTAACGCCTCCTGAGCTATCCTATCTACCCAAAACTCTCGACAACCCTTCTAGGACTCATGTATCTCCTATTTATACATTACAGGCGCATCAAATCTCGCCATTAATTCCTCAAAATCTTCACAGTAAAGGAAAATTATTCTTGGGAATAATTTCTTATTTTCTTTCTCTGCATGCGTTAATTGTCTTGATAATTTCCACAATCTGTTGATATGCAACCTAGGAGAATATCTGCACTTAACTTCCACAACCCATGCAGCATCTTTACGTAATTTTCTTTCCAAGTTTAACCGATATCTCTTCTTTCCTGCTTTAATCGAGAATCGATTATCTGGCCAAGTTTGATCGATCCCAACCACCACAATATCTTCTTATATCCATATCACATATACCCATTAAGTTTCAGCGATTTAATCTCCTTGTAACATCTTCAAAAATCGGTTGGAAAATCTACCAGTGTATTAAGAAAATTTTCCTGCCAAAATTTATTTTTGAATTTGAGAAGAAGGGTGCCCCTTAACCAGAGCTGGGGTGCGAATAGCAATTGGGGTGAAAATAGTAATTTTTCTGGGTTCCTCAAGCACATTTTTGGGGCGTTTCCGGTGCATTTCTAGGGCGCTTCCGGCATACTTTCGGGGTACTTCCGGTTCACTGTTTACAGAGGTCCAAATGCCACATTTTCAGTCACTTTCGCCGCAAAACCTTATTTTCCCAAAAACACCTACAAATAAATAAAATACCATAATAAGTACAAAAATGGGTACTAACAATATATACAATTGGGCTATATTAGACACATAAATGCGTCTATCAACTGTCAGGTTTATCTTCTTAGAAGTAAAGATGAAGCCTTAGACGCTTTCAAATTATATAAACTTGAATTAGAAAACCAAAGAGGTGTTACTATTAAAACTCTTAGGTCAGACCGAGGCGGTGAGTATGTGATACCTATAGGAGAATTCTGCAAACTTAATGGCATCATTCATGAAACTACTGCACCTTCTTCACCTGAGTCGAATGGAGTAGCTGAAAGGAAAAACCGAACACTCATAGATATGGTGAACGCTTTGTTAGCTAGTTCAGGTCTACCTTCGAACCTGTGGGGGGAAGCAATTCTATCTTCATGTTATATCTTGAACCGAGTTCCATTTAAGAAATCCGACAAAACTCCATATGAGTTATGGAAAGGAAGACAACCGTCCTATGCATACTTTAAAGTGTGGGGGTGTTTGGCCAAGGTGTCCACTCCTCGTTCCAAGAAAACCAAAATAGGACCTAAAACTATAGATTGTGTTTTCCTAGGATATCCTGAGCACACTAGTGCTTATAGGTTCATGGTAATTGGTGAGAACACCATAATGGAATCCAGAGATGCAGTGTTTTTCGAACACATTTTCCCTTTAGGGTATGGACCTCATAAAAGGGTCCGCGATGATCTCTCAGATGTTCCTTCGACTAGTCAACCCCCGTCTCTATATGCTGAAACCGAACCTAGAAGAAGTAAGAGGGTCAGAACCGAGAAAAGTTTTGGTCCAGATTTTGTGACTCTTACGGTAGAGTCTGAACCCCAAACTTATAAGGAAGTTATGACCTCTCCGGAAGCTCCCTTCTGGGAAGAAGTTTCAAATAATGAGTGGGATTCCATTCAACAAAATGAAACTTGGGACCTTGTAGACTTACCTCCTGGTAGTAAAACCATAGGTTGCAAGTGGGTCTTCAAAAGGAAACTTAGAACAGATGGAACTATAGAAAAACACAAAGCTAGGTTGGTAGCTAAGGGGTATAGACAACAGGAAGGATTAGATTTCTTTGATACCTATTCACCGGTCACAAGAATCACTTCTATCCGGATGTTGATTGCTATTGCTTCTATTTTTGATTTGCATATACATCAGGTGGATGTTAAAACTGCTTTTTTATATGGTGAATTGAATGAAGAAATTTATATGGACCAACCTGAAGGTTTTGTTGTGAAAGGTTATGTAGATAAAGTATGCAAACTGAAAAAATCTTTGTATGGTTTAAAACAAGCACCTAAACAGTGGCATGAAAAATTTAATCATGTAATGATATCTAATGGCTTCAAGGTTAATGAATCTGATAAATGTGTTTACATTAAATTTGTGGATGATTCTCATGTTATTGTGTGCCTATATGTTGATGATATGCTCATATTAGGTAGTATCCTTGATAGTATTAATACCACTAAAAGCATGCTTAACGAAAACTTTGACATGAAAGACTTAGGCCCTGCTGATGTAATCTTAGGGATGAAAATCAGAAAGATGTCTGATGGATATAGCCTTAGTCAATCTCATTATGTTTAAACTGTTCTTAAGAGATTTAATCATGAAAATGCTAAACCTGCAACTACTCCTTATGATCCCAATTGTAAATTGAAAAAGAACAAGGGTGAGGGTATTTATCAGCTTGCGTATTCTCGTGTTATTGGCAGTCTTATGTATTTAATGAACTGTACAAGACCTGATATTGCCTACACTGTGAGTAGATTAAGCAGGTACACTTGCAACCCTGGGAAGGATCACTGGAATGCTCTCTACAGAGTTCTAAGGTACCTGAGAGGAACTTAAAACTATTGCTTAAGTTTTGGGAAGTATCCTGCTGTGCTAGAAGGGTACTGTGATGCTAACTGGATATCAGACTCAGATGAGTGCAAATCCACTAGTGGGTACATCTTCACACTTGGTGGTGCGTCTGTGTCATGGAAGTCTTCCAAACAGACATGTATTGCTCGATCCACCATGGAGTCTCAGTTTATAGCCTTGGAGAAAGCTGGGGAGGAAGCTGAATGGATACGAGGTTTCCTGGGAGGAATTCCACTCTGGCCCAAGCCTATGTCTTTGATCGCAATCCACTGTGACAGTCAAGATGCTATTGGATGCGCAAAGAATAGTGTATACAACGGAAAATCTATACATCTTCAAAGAAGACACAAGACAGTGAAACAACTACTCTCTACTGGTATCATCTCTATAGACTTTGTGAGGTCTAAAGAGAATATTGCAGATCCTTTGACGAAAGGGTTATCTAGAGAGGTAGTTAGATCCACATCGAAGGGGATGGGACTCAAGCTCATAGAATAAATCGCCATGAAGGACACTCAACCTTGTGAATGGAGCTCCAAGAATAAGGTTCAATGAGATAACTAATTTTTGGTGATGTCAAGAGAGCACTATCTTTGTCCCTCCCTATGGTGTAACTGTATGATAGTGCTACCTGCATGTTTTAGGATGATCTGTCAAGATCTTAATGAGTTCCATGACTTTGCTTAAAGCGGAGTGTGGCAGGAAACTCTTAATGGACTCACCTATGTGGATGTTGGAAGTGGGGCCGCTTCCTATGAGAATTTGAGCTTTTTCTCTAGAGACATTCATTAAGTCCGGGATTTAGCCCACGGCCAAAACGGGCACAACGGCAAGAGCTTGGAAGCTTTCTTTTTCTTTGAGACATCAAAGTGTGGTTGTTATTTCTGAATTGCACTCACTGTTGGCGGTTCAAGACATTGTGTTCACCGTAAAAACAAGCAGTTCCGGTAACCTCTCACTAAGTTAAGGTTCAATCTCTGGGACACCTTAGCCTAATATTGATGTATTATGTTTTCTCGTATTTCGTAGATATGTTTTATCATTCATGTGGGGGATTGTTAGAAAAAACGGCTTTGTTATACCAAATTTGCATGGACTATGTTTTGATCTCTAGACCTATTGCCCACTACTTGTTTTTTCATTTGAATAGATAAAACAATAGTCCCACATAAACTAAAATCTAAAGAGTTTTAGACTTAAATACCATAGAATTGGCTAAAAGGGTATGGCCCTTGGGTTATTAGACTTTTGTGTGAGGGGGGAAGGCCTAGACTAGGGCATGGTTTCCTTTCCCGTACGCGCGGTGCTTCGCACAGAAGCACGCACGCCGCCGCCATCGGTCGGGTCGGGCTCGAGTGTGGGTGTGGGTTCATTAGATCCTATCTTTTTGCTAAAACTTTTGGTACGTGTTTTACACACATGTAGAAGAATCTTGTTCTTTGTCTGCACATGTTTTTCTTGGCTTTCTTGTCTGTACGTGTTTGTCTTTCCTTCCTTGTCTGCACATGTTTATCCTGGCTTTCTTGTCTGTACGTATTTGTTTTGGCAACACTATTTTTAACCAACACACTGCTCTAATCCTGACAAAAGCAACACTGTTTTTAACCAAACATTACCAGTAACCAACACACTGCTCTAAGCCTGACAAAAGCAACATTGTTTTTAACCAAACATTACCAGTATTTCTGTCTTACGCATGGTTTTGTTGCATGCATTTTTCCTCTCGTTTGTAACGTCTTAAACACTATATAAGAGAGGAGTCTTGAGCTCTTTTGAGACACAACATAGAAACATCTCTTCTTCTTCTCTCCCTCTGCTTTCAGAAAATAAGTTTTTTTTCTAGTTTCTCTGTTTTGAACTTTTGCTAACACTTCCAAGTTCTAAGGGTACTCTCTTTATATGCTACATTGAGGGGTACTATCAGTAGTTGTATCCTGGAGGTGACTCGCCAAATGCTATAGCATCTCAGCGGAGTAGCAGACGATATTGCCTTTAGGACATCGTATCGTATACGTGCCTCTACATTTTCTGTGCATCTCCAGCAACATCGGTTTGAGCTAAGTATCTTCTTCTCAGTTACATTATTAGTTCTATTTCCAACATAAATTCACCTGGATATTTCTCAAAGGTCAAGATTCTCTATGGAGTAAAACACTAAAACCAAAATACTTAAAAGAGGGGTCTTTTGGGATGCTAAGAAACCACAAAAGTGCATAACTACTTGGTCAGCTATGCAGGACAGTAGAATTCAAATGAAGAAGTGTTGTTTTTGGTTGATCAAGAATGGGGAAAATATTCACATCTGGAGTGACCCATGGATCCCTACTATCCCAGGATTTACCCCTCATGTTGTGGAACAAAGTGGCAGACAGATCACCAAAGTGAGCCAGCTTATTGATCATAATTCTGGTACCTGGAACAGGGAGTTAATTACTCACATTTTTGATGCTTTCACACCTTCACAGATTCAAAACATCGATATTAATGGTGAAGCAGAGGACAAGATAATATGGAGTTGTACCAATCATAGGAAATATACTTCTCAATCCTTCGAGAAACTGCTGATTGAACAACATGGTGAATCTTCAAATATCAGTAGCGATATGTTCCCTTGGAAGAAGTTCTGGCCACCAAAAAAGTGGCCCCAAAAATCAAAATATTCATTTGGAGAGCCATTCAGAATAGTCTTGCCAGTCTTCAGAAAATAGGAAGATTTTTTGAGGGGGTATCTCCTGAATTCGATTGTGCTACAGTGCTGTTGAAAGTGTTGATCATCTTCTTATTCACTTTTCTTCACCCTTGCAATATGGTTTTCCTCTCCGCTGGGACTGCGACTTCATGATCAACACCATTTAAACCTTGATAACTTGGTAACTAAATGGATACAAGCACAAGATGATGAATATTCTTTTGCTATTCGGGCAACTGCGTGCTGGGCAATCTGGAATGCCCGAAATGACCTGGTTTTTGAGAATAAGCAAGCAAGAATAGATGGAATTTACGTCATGCTTCATACTGGTTCAACTTGTACTACAATCCCTTTAATGAGATGGAGATGGAACATGCTGAAACTTCTCAAACAATCACTAACGCACAGGTTAGTTGGATGCCTCCTCCACATGTGTTGAAAATTAATGTTGACGCAGCTCTCCGCGGGGGTCATTACGAATGTGCTGTTGTTGCTAGAAACAGTCTTGGTATGTGTTGTGGTGCTGGTATGAGACTGGGTAATTCTCTTTATCTGGAGGTTGCTGAAGCTAATGGTTTCATATTGGCTCTTCAGTTAGCTACTCGTCTGGTAGTCAACTCAGTCTTTATCGAAGGCGACTGTCAGGTGGTGGTGAAGCCCTTACTGGTGATTCTCGTGTCTCTCTCTGGAGAATTAGAAAACTCACTGATGATATCAAAGTTCTGACCCGAATATTCAAAGATGTGCAGTTCAATTTTGTCCCCAAAAGAGCAAACACAAGTGCCCATTCCTAGCCGCTTTTGCTATCGACAACAACGTCCAAAATTTGTGGACTAATCATCCTTTTCTGGCTTGTTTATGGCCCCCTGTCGGGTTCTAAAGCAAATTAGTTTTTTTTCCTTTCTTTTTCACTTCCTTGTACCAAAAAAAAAGTCCACAACTTCGACACGGCTTATCGGATGAAGACCATGCTGACGGTTAATTGTGCTTTTGATTTTAAATAACTATGTCAATAGGCATGGATATCGTTTTTTTTTCTTTGGCTGAGAAAGACTCTATTTCATTAAAGGAAAAGACTATTACAAACTGCATTTAGAGATACTTCCCTCATAATATCTTGTAAGAAGAGAGGAAGAGAATCCCAAATGTTTTTCAAATTAAACTTTCTAGCCCTACGCGCAAGTCTGTCTGCCAACTTATTATTACAGCGCTTAATATAAACAACCTTACAAGATAAACTAGAAGAAAGGGAAAGACAACAGTCTTCTAATAGATCCATACTTCGCCAATCCAAAACACCCTTGTCGCTATTCACAAAATCCACCATTTGGAGACAATCACTGACAAAAAGGACTTTAGAAAGATTCATATCTCTTGCCCAAGAGATAGCCAAAATGAGCGCAGTTGTCTCAGCTTCAACCGCGCTAAAAATCAGTCCAAAATCCACTCTAAGGCTTTTTATTCTTCCTGCAATATCACAGAGTATAATGCCAACACCCATGTTAAACTTTTTAAAAGATCCATCCATGAACATAATGTAATCAAAATCCTGCCTATTTAAAGTAACTTTCATACTAATTGATTTAGGAGGCAAAGAGGGAGAAATATAAGTATTAATAAGCTTTCTAACATCCAGCACTACTCTATCCAGATTTATGTTCACATTTTTAAACACCACATCACATCTCAGTTTCCAAATAGCCCATGAAACAATAGCTCCAATACTTGGCCATCCCACAGAATGAGGAGAAATACCAAGTGTTTTATCAAACCAGGACATAAAGATATCTTCAATGCAGTCCTTATCAGTAGACCCTAAATGTTGCAGAGAAAGAGCAAACCAAATATGGGAAGCAATCGGACAGAGAAATAACAGATGCATCACAGATTCAATATCATTTTTACAAAGAGGACAGCAGTCATCTATATCATTATTGTAAAACTTAAGGACAACATTAACTAGTAACATCTGTGCATATATTTTCCACATGAAGAACTTTATCTTGGGAAGACAATCCAGATTCCAGATTTTCTTCCAAAAAGAAGCTTCTTCAGCTGAATAAGCCTTATTCATGAAAGATTTATAAGTTGATTTAACAGTGTACTTACCATTAGTAGTATGAGCCCACATTATTTCATCATTTTTAGCTGTATTAATTCTAATAGCTTTAATCCTAAAAACATCTTCAGAAGAGAAAAGAGAAGAAAGAGTAACGAGATTCCAACTGTTGTCAGTAGGATCAATAAGTTCACTAACATAATGAAAATTATCAACGCTTGGATTAACTGAAAAAGGAGGAGAAGAACTACCCAGTATCCATCAAGAAGTCCAAATTTTTGTCGAAATACCATCATTTATCTTGTACACTAGATTTGCTTTTAAGAATTTTAAACTGTTCACAATTCCCTTCCAAATCCAAGAAGACTTGTCAGCAGCCTTATCTATCTCTAGAATATTTTGATTATGAAAGTACTTATCTTTAAGAAACTTGGAGACCAACAAATATGGATTCTTCAGAATTCTCCACCCTAATTTTGCTATAAGAACTCTGTTAACTGCAAAAGAATTCCTAATGCCAAGCCCTCCATTCAACTTAGACTTTACAATGTCACCCCAAGAGCGCAAATAGACAGCTCTTCTAGGACTTTTCTTTGGCCACCAAAAGGCTCTCTGAATCGAATCTATTTTTGAAGTAATTTTCTTTGGGAAAGGGAAGCAAGACATGTGATAGACTGCTAAGCTGGACAAAACATGTTTAGTCACCATAGTTCTTCCCGCTACATTAAGATTAGTTCTTTTAGTATTGCCAAGTCTTGAGTAAAACTTGTCAATAAGGAATTGAAAGGATTTAGTTTTATCTCTTTTAACAAATAAGGGTGTTCCTAGATATTTTTCTGAACTGCTAAGAAATTTAATTCCTAAAGTTTTTGACAGTAACTTAATATTTTTATGATGCAGCTTACTGGCAGGCCTCGAAAGGTGTATAGAAATGAAGCGATGAAACGGGCCTACAGTAATACCGCAAGTGCACGGTCGTCAGTTGTAGCTCGTGCAAGTACGGGTCGATCCACAGAGATCGGGTGTGTTTCGGAAGTGTTTTAGCTAATTGGTTCCTAGATTTGCTTTGGGCTTAGAAGCCTTTTGGCTTAGATTGGGCTTTGAGTTCTAATGGGTTTGAATGCCCAATAAAAGGAACTGAGCTTGGGCTCAGTTTGTTCTCTTGAAATACAAATGGGCTTTGGCCTTTGAGTTTAGGCTTTATGGAATAAGCCCTCAGTTAAATTGGTTTGGGTCTTAATGAGTTTGGGGTTTGTTCTTTAACAAATGAGCTTTGGTTAAGCCCACAGATGACTGAATTGGGCTTCAGTCTGAAGTGTGATCTGGGCTTTGTTGATGAACTAGGTCTTGGGCTTAACTGGGCTTGAATTGGGCTCAGTTGGATTGGAACTTGGGTTCAGTTGGATTGGAACTTGGGTTCAGTTGGTCTAGACCTTGGGCTTCTGTTTAGTAAAGAATCTGGGCCTTTGGGTTGATTTGGACTTGGCTTGGCAACTGCAAGGGCAATGCACAACAGGAGCAGGTGCACAGCAAGGATTGCAGCAGCAGCTTCAGCAGCAGCACTAGCAGGGGAAGCAACAGCAGGAGCAAGGGCTGCAGCAGTTGCAGGGCAGGAGAGGAAGCAAAGCAGCACAAGTGCTGCAGTAGAAGAGAAAGGCAGCTGCAGCTTGACAGCAGCAGTTGCAGAAATGCAGCAGCAGCAAAAGTGACAGAAAAAGAACTGCACAGCAGCACAAGAGCTGCAGCAGCAATTGTAGCAAATAGAAGAAATGCAGCAGGAGCAAAAGTAAGCAGTGAAAATGCAAAACAGAAAATGCATGTAAACCAAACAAATGAAAGAAAACAATACTAACAGTTGAAGATGGATGGCAAACTAGGGCATTGATTCCACCTCTTAACCTAGACTAAGTTGGATATTCCAATTGCAACCAAAATGTCCTCCCAAGGTACTAGTTATCTGATTAAAGCATAACTAGTCTGAGGTTTGGACCATAAGCAATTCACATGGGTTGCTGCACTTTCAGTCACAGGGGTATCCTAACTACAGAGTATGCCTGACATACAATGTGAGAGCAAAGTGATGAAAAGCAAAAATTGTAATCTCCTACACAGTGGCTTTAAGGTTTCATCTTCACCCTAGTGGTGAATTAGAACATGCTAACAAACATCAAACAGATACACACAACAACATCATACACATCACAGTAAAAAACATATGCAAATGGTTAACAGTGCAATGTAACAGGAGCAAGATAATAACAGTAACAGTTGAAATTAAGCTAACCCAAATTGGGTGGAAACTTGGCTAGTCCAAGAACAGTTTTCTCTCTACACATCAGTTCCTATTTAT
Source organism: Papaver somniferum (assembly GCF_003573695.1). NCBI lineage: Eukaryota > Viridiplantae > Streptophyta > Magnoliopsida > Ranunculales > Papaveraceae > Papaver > Papaver somniferum. The sequence continues at coordinate 849,411 of NW_020621603.1, read as the reverse complement.
AGTTTACAACAAAAAATACAAACCCTAATTCGAAACCCTAAAATTTGGGGAAATCAAATTCTCTCACCAATTTCTGAATTAAGCTCGACCCATGCCTCCTCTAGTCCTAGATGCTCTTCCTCTGCTCCTATTGTCCCCTAATTTCGAGTTATTTTACTCACCCCAAAACCTAGGGTTTCAGAGGTTGTGAGGAGAAAAAATAACTAGGCTAGGGATATGGGGGTGTTGTCGGTGAAGAGATAGTAGTGGCAGTGATGGAACTGGTGGTGGTGACGGAAGTGACAGCGGCAGAGAGGGGAGGTGGTGGAGTTGCAGAGCTCTGCAACTGTCGGGTGAAGGAGATGAAGTTTTGGGAAGAAGGAGGTGTTTGGGTGGTAGTATAGGCATCGGTGCTAGGGTGTGAAGCGGGAACATCTGATTCGATGTTTGGCGAGCTGATCCGTAGGATGTGACGATGGTAGGTGGATCCAACGATGAGATGGGAGGCTGTGGGTAGCGACCGTCGGATGGAGGAATGCAACGAAAAGGACGGCCCAAGATGGAGATCGGCGTTGCGATGTAAAGCGGGAGCTTCGGAGTTTGATGTGCGATGATGGAGCGACCGTAGGATGCTGAGATGCTTCAATCTGACGGCTGAAATCCGATACGGGCTTGGGTAGTGGAAATGGGTTTGAGAAAGGGTTTTGGGCCTTGGGTATGCCAGGCCCATAACTTCTTTAAGAACAATTCCTCCTTCTTGAGCCCATTTCTACCCTCTTGGTCTTGTGCACAACATTCTTCGCGGCTTCCTTGCGTAATTCCTCCCGGCTTTTCACTACTTTTCTGCTCTTTTTGCTCCTCACTTCATCCAGATTTTATTTGTTACCTAAAAATGAAAAATTAAGTAAGAAAAATATTTATTCTTGAAAACAATGAAAATACAGAATATGGGATAAAATGTAGAATTAATGATCAAAAGATGAGTTAAATGCCAACAAAAAGGGATAAATATATACAATATTTGGCACTCATCAAATACCCCCAAACCTGAATTTTACTTGTCCTCAAGTAAAACAAAACTAAGGAAATCCTAACTATACCACTGTCGCTGGTCTCTCGAATGCATTTAGCGTATGCACTAAGCCTTTTAAACCACTAAGTGTCCCTAGTGGACGAGTTGAAGTCTCGTGAAGGTTTACCAGAGGTGTGCCTACAAAACCTAATGACAAAATATAAGCTCATATTCCGTCAAATGTGACATGTGCAAAACAGTTTAAGCTCACAGCAAAATGGAGATGTCAATCTAGCTATCGAAGGCACAATCCTAGCACTGATAACAAATAAGGACATGTGATAAGAGTGTAAAGTGTATCTACACATGTGTAAAGAAAGATCTGAAGTCATGACTACTAATCACCAAGAGATAGTTTCTCAGGCTAAGAACTGAGGTCGAAATCTAGCTAGCTGTCCGGACTTTACGAGAATTGTGAATGAGTTGGAGGTATTTCACAATTACTCGCGTTGTACATCAATGGCATACACCCTCCTTGCTTATTACAACGAAACACAAAAGAACTCTTTACATGACTCTTATTTACATTGACAAATCTCTTTATTTTTGGAACAAGAGATGATGGAATTGATAAATACTTGATTTTTTTTTTTTTTTTTTTTTTTGTATTTTTCTGATTTTTTTCTCTTTTTTTTTTTTTTTTTTTTTTTTGTATTTTTCTGATTTTTTTTCTCTTTTTTTTTTTTTTTTTTTTTTTTTTTTTTTTTTTTGTTTTTTTTTTTTTGAACAAGGAAACACTTTTGATACATATACAAAAGGAAACAAAAATTACATGACACTTTGCAAGAGGTAGCCCTTTTTGATGCACCCAGTTAAATTCGATGGTTGTCTTTCTTAATGTAACCTCCACCTTCTATCCCAACCAACCAAAGAACAAGCTAGTCCAGTTTCGTTCAGTATTCTAAAGTGATTGGCAATCGTAACTTCCTATCCAACACCTTGAAGATCGAGGCCATACATGTATTGGTAGATCGTGCGCGTGCAAATTTCTTATCACTATGTGAATTGTGCTAGAATCAGGGTGCCTAAATATCTAGACTAAGACTCCTAATAAAAATACATATTTGCACACATATTTGCACAAGAGTCAACATTTCAAGGTAAATGAGCTCCATTTTTTTATGATTTTTCATTTTTTAATTTTTTTGAATTTTTTCGATTTTTTTCAAAAGAAGAAGGAGGTCGTTTTCAATTATAGCATATTATCATGGTATCTACTCTATACCCCCAAACCTAAACTAAACATTGTCCTCAATGTTTCAAAATATGGAAAGAATTAAAATGCAACATATGGAAAGGGACATGCTGAGTAGAGTAAAAGGAGAGAGAATACCCGATTTCGGCGAAAGCAGAATTAAAACTCCGTTTATTCAAGGCAAAAATCCAACATATTTCAGCCGAGATCATATTGGATTAGCAAAATATATACAAAAGGAACAAAAGGGGTTTTTAAGAAATTTTATCTACTGGATTATATACAAAAATTCACCATACACTAACAATCTAAAGAGTTGAGGATCAACCCAAAAGACAAAGTGTAGAGGTTTCAGCAGCTTCACACAATAATAATATGATAGGCATGCAAGTGAAGCTGTGAAACAAAATGAGCTACCCCCAAACCTGGATTTTACAGAAGATATAATTTTGAAAACAAAATCGCGCAGTTTCGGGGGTTCATCATGCAAAAGGTCTAGCTCGAAATGAACTGTGCTAGGGACGGGCAAACATGCTATTTCCAATTGTGGTTCCTCAAATGTATTATATTTGGATGAAAAATAGTCCAAGAGGACTTGGGAAGCACACAGTTCCAATCCTAGATTAGGAATTTTCAGAAAAATTGGTTTTACAATATCGGTACAAACCAAATCTAGGTTGGGTGGAAGGCCAACAGATTGTGACTCATGTAGGAGAATAGGTGCGTCATTATTAATCAAATCAAAATCTCCTAAGTCATCCACACATGTCACATCATGCTCACAATCATCACTCACATTGGCAAGTTCACACTTAGAATCATCAACATCATCAACAGATTCATTCTCATGCATCGGCAAATCAGGAGAAATATCACAATGTGACCTAGGTAGAGAATCAGACACATCAAATATATTTTCATGCATATTAGTGTCTACAGAAGATTCAACTATTCCTATGTCATGTTCATCTTCACAGAATAATTGTACGAATCCCATGTCAATATCAAAATCATATGAATTACAATGAGTATTAGAAAAAACAACATTCATGAAGGTCGAGGGCGAGAAGCCATATGTTATTGAACCAACAGGTTCCACAATATTTTCATGTTCTTCTAACACATCATCATAATCATCATAATCATCATCATGGTAGCATGCATATTGGTCCTCATTAAAAGTGGTGGTGTCGTTAGTCGATTCATGTTCCTCTAAATTAGGTTCATATTCAACATTATTTATATGAATGGGACTAGACACTTCATTAGGGACAACATACATTTCCTCATGAATTTCCTCCTTTTGTAGGTGAAGCAAAATCTGATCTAAATATGCCTGAATTCGTGATGTAGATCTATCGAAGTTTTGCTCACTAAGTCTGAAAGCTTCTGTGGTGGAGTCTAAATTCATGGGAGTACAAAATTCTTCATGTTCAAATTGTGGTGATTGGTACATGTGTGCATGGTCATTAGGGTTTATAAAAGATTGATCGCAACCCTCAAAGGATTGATTATGGTCCCAATGACTACCATTCTCACAATTTATGGGCGTTTCATACATTGGATTTTCTCTAGATTGCCTAAAATTATGCAAAATATGACAATTCTCAACAGGGTGGTCTAAACTACCACATGCAGGACATGCATAGATTTCAGGTTGCCTAAGAAAATTAGATGTGACAGATTCCTCATGTGATTGCATTTCTAAAGCTGCGATTCGAGCTTCTAATTGATCGATCAGTGATGATTGTGTGAGTGAGGCACTAGCAAAATGTTCATTTTCACGTTGTGGCGAATGATGCATGTATGAATAGTCATTAGGGTTCATGTATTGCGGCTCGGGACTTTGAAAATGTCCATAATAATTCCTATAACTATTGACATCATGGTCTGTGGGAGGTTCATAACGTGAAGTTTGTCCATACGCAAGTTCTCTAAGGGATTCGTTGTATTCCCCAACAGTAGAAAAAGATCTATACATGATTGGGCTCTAAGCTCAAAATTTGGTTTTTAAGGGATTGGACTTTTTGGAAAAATTTGGTTTTGTTGGGAAAAATTTGGCTTTGGCGGGAGCCATTTGGTTTTAATGGGAAAAAGAAAAATTTTGGTTTTTAATGTGGGAGCAGAATAAAATTTGGTTTTTAAAATCTGGGAGCAAGTAAATTTTTTTTTTTTTTTTTTTTTTTTTTTTTTTTTTTTTTTTTTTTAATAATAAAAGAAGAAAATAAAAATTTGGTTTTTGAAATGGGAGCAAGCCCATGTGCAAGCCTCTAATGAAATGAAGGCTGCGGCCTACGAAAATCCAAGTTTTAATTTTTGAAAGTTTAATTTGGCCCAGTTGGTTAAGGCCCGACGTTTGTTTTAAAACTTTGGTTTCGAGGTCCACTTACAAGTCCACAACCAGTTATAAGCTCAGCTGGGTTTAAACCCAGAGTCCAAAATACAAGTCCAATGGAAGAATTTAAACAAGCCCACACAAAATAAATACAAGCCCACAAATAAATTATTACAAACCCAAAATAGAAAAATAAAAAGCCCAAAAAATTGGGTTAATTATTACAAGCCCACAATTAAAAATTTGGAAGCCCACAGGTTGGGTTCTCTCAAATGGAATGGGTTTAGGCTTACCTTTTTAGCACAGCCCAGCTGCTCTGATATTGTTGCAAAAACCCAGTTGGGTTTTGGTTCTTTTCCTTGGTGGCGTCCCAGCAGAGGAAAAACAGGTTCAGAACAGCAGGTCCAACAGCAAATGAAATGAAGCAGATGCAGATGCAAATGCTATGAAATGAAATACAAAATAGCTAAAGAAAAACACAGATAAAACACAACACCAATCCCCGGCAGCGGCGCCAAAAACTTGGCAGGCCTCGAAAGGTGTATAGAAATGAAGCGATGAAACGGGCCTACAGTAATACCGCAAGTGCACGGTCGTCAGTTGTAGCTCGTGCAAGTACGGGTCGATCCACAGAGATCGGGTGTGTTTCGGAAGTGTTTTAGCTAATTGGTTCCTAGATTTGCTTTGGGCTTAGAAGCCTTTTGGCTTAGATTGGGCTTTGAGTTCTAATGGGTTTGAATGCCCAATAAAAGGAACTGAGCTTGGGCTCAGTTTGTTCTCTTGAAATACAAATGGGCTTTGGCCTTTGAGTTTAGGCTTTATGGAATAAGCCCTCAGTTAAATTGGTTTGGGTCTTAATGAGTTTGGGGTTTGTTCTTTAACAAATGAGCTTTGGTTAAGCCCACAGATGACTGAATTGGGCTTCAGTCTGAAGTGTGATCTGGGCTTTGTTGATGAACTAGGTCTTGGGCTTAACTGGGCTTGAATTGGGCTCAGTTGGATTGGAACTTGGGTTCAGTTGGATTGGAACTTGGGTTCAGTTGGTCTAGACCTTGGGCTTCTGTTTTAGTAAAGAATCTGGGCCTTTGGGTTGATTTGGACTTGGCTTGGCAACTGCAAGGGCAATGCACAACAGGAGCAGGTGCACAGCAAGGATTGCAGCAGCAGCTTCAGCAGCAGCACTAGCAGGGGAAGCAACAGCAGGAGCAAGGGCTGCAGCAGTTGCAGGGCAGAGAGGAAGCAAAGCAGCACAAGTGCTGCAGTAGAAGAGAAAGGCAGCTGCAGCTTGACAGCAGCAGTTGCAGAAATGCAGCAGCAGCAAAAGTGACAGAAAAAGAACTGCACAGCAGCACAAGAGCTGCAGCAGCAATTGTAGCAAATAGAAGAAATGCAGCAGGAGCAAAAGTAAGCAGTGAAAATGCAAAACAGAAAATGCATGTAAACCAAACAAATGAAAGAAAACAATACTAACAGTTGAAGATGGATGGCAAACTAGGGCATTGATTCCACCTCTTAACCTAGACTAAGTTGGATATTCCAATTGCAACCAAAATGTCCTCCCAAGGTACTAGTTATCTGATTAAAGCATAACTAGTCTGAGGTTTGGACCATAAGCAATTCACATGGGTTGCTGCACTTTCAGTCACAGGGGTATCCTAACTACAGAGTATGCCTGACATACAATGTGAGAGCAAAGTGATGAAAAGCAAAAATTGTAATCTCCTACACAGTGGCTTTAAGGTTTCATCTTCACCCTAGTGGTGAATTAGAACATGCTAACAAACATCAAACAGATACACACAACAACATCATACACATCACAGTAAAAAACATATGCAAATGGTTAACAGTGCAATGTAACAGGAGCAAGATAATAACAGTAACAGTTGAAATTAAGCTAACCCAAATTGGGTGGAAACTTGGCTAGTCCAAGAACAGTTTTCTCTCTACACATCAGTTCCTATTTATAGTTTACAACAAAAAATACAAACCCTAATTCGAAACCCTAAAATTTTGGGGAAAATCAAATTCTCTCACCAATTTTCTGAATTAAGCTCGACCCATGCCTCCTCTAGTCCTAGATGCTCTTCCTCTGCTCCTATTGTCCCCTAATTTCGAGTTATTTTACTCACCCCAAAACCTAGGGTTTCAGAGGTTGTGAGGAGAAGAAAATAACTAGGCTAGGGATATGGGGGTGTTGTCGGTGAAGAGATAGTAGTGGCAGTGATGGAACTGGTGGTGGTGACGGAAGTGACAGCGGCAGAGAGGGGAGGTGGTGGAGTTGCAGAGCTCTGCAACTGTCGGGTGAAGGAGATGAAGTTTTGGGAAGAAGGAGGTGTTTGGGTGGTAGTATAGGCATCGGTGCTAGGGTGTGAAGCGGGAACATCTGATTCGATGTTTGGCGAGCTGATCCGTAGGATGTGACGATGGTAGGTGGATCCAACGATGAGATGGGAGGCTGTGGGTAGCGACCGTCGGATGGAGGAATGCAACGAAAAGGACGGCCCAAGATGGAGATCGGCGTTGCGATGTAAAGCGGGAGCTTCGGAGTTTGATGTGCGATGATGGAGCGACCGTAGGATGCTGAGATGCTTCAATCTGACGGCTGTGAAATCCGATACGGGCTTGGGTAGTGGAAATGGGTTTGAGAAAGGGTTTGGGCCTTGGGTATCCAGGCCATAACTTCTTTAAGAACAATTCCTCCTTCTTGAGCCCATTTCTACCTCTTGGTCTTGTGCACAACATTCTTCGCGGCTTCCTGCGTAATTCCTCCCGGCTTTTCACTACTTTTCTGCTCTTTTTGCTCCTCACTTCATCCAGATTTTATTTGTTACCTAAAAATGAAAAATTAAGTAAGAAAAATATTTATTCTTGAAAACAATGAAAATACAGAATATGGGATAAAATGTAGAATTAATGATCAAAAGATGAGTTAAATGCCAACAAAAAGGGATAAATATATACAATATTTGGCACTCATCACTTACTACTTGTAAAAAAACCAGATTTTTCTAAGTTGATAGCTTGGACAGAGGCTTTTGCGAAAATATGAATGATTCTCATCAGATTTATAGCATAAGTAAGAGAGGCTTTAGAGAAAAGCATGCAATCGTCGGCAAAAAATAAGTGAGAGAATGTAGGACTATCCTTCCTAAGTTTAAAACCTTGAATAACTTTATTCTCTTCACCCTTGAGTAACAGTTGTGACAAAGTTTCCATACAAATTATGAAAATGTAAGGAGAAAGACAATCCCCCTGCCTAATACCACGAGAAGGATAAAAGATTTCACCTGGAGAACCATTTACTAATATGGAATAAGACACCGTACTTATGCATTGTGAAATAACTTGACACCAATCATCCGAAAACCCAAGTTTCTTAAACACAGCCAATATGAAAGACCATTCAAGTTTATCGAAAGCCTTTGAAAGGTCTAGTTTAACAGCCATATACCCATCTTTATTGTTTTTCCTTTTCTTATTTTTAAAAGAATGCAAGATTTCATGAATGATTATGATGTTATCTTGAATATGAAGGTTTGAAATGAATGCAGATTGATATGGAGAAATAAACGTATCCAGAATAGGTTTTAATCTATTTGTTAAAAATTTTGAAATAATTTTATAGATGGTATTAGTTAAACTGATCGGTCTGAAGTCATTAGGAGTAGAAGGATTACTTACTTTGGGAATCAGAGCAATGAATGAATGATTTAGTTGCTTAAGAACAAATTTGCTGCGAAAAAAACCTTGAACATGATTTATAACTTCCTTTGAGACTTGATCCCAATTGTCCCTGAAAAAACCACCCAGAAAGCCATCAGGCCCCGGGGATTTCCATGGCGCCATACTGATAACAGTAGAATGAATTTCCTCATTAGTAGGAACTGCTACCAATCTAGCATTAAGATCATCTGATATTATAGGCTTAATGTCTTTAAGCATAATATCAATATCCGAAGCACTAGGCGAAGAGGAAGAGAAGATTCCTTTAAAATGATTAGAGAGGAGGGCAACCACCTGTTCCCTACTTTCTAACCAGTTTCCTTGATTATCCTTTAACGTGTGAATTTTGTTATACATGTTTCTCAGGTTAACAGTGTTATGAAAAAACTTTGTATTCCTATCATAATGTAAAAAGTAATCAATTCTCGATTTTTGTTTATAAAAGGAGTTTTCAATCTCATACCAGAAGTCCAACTGACGCGAATAATTCAAAAGGTAACTACCTAGAGCAGGGATATCGTTTATATACTCTATAATGGTACCTTAATATTTATGTAAATATTTGTTTTTTGAAATTATAGGCATTGAAAAGCTGTACTGACCAGTCGGCATAGTAGGAAACTTGATTCCATGACGATTGTCTTTTGTTTTCTTTATTTTTTTTCCTTTGTTAAATTTTCAACGGTCGACATGGTCTTTAATTTGCGTCCATGTCGACGGTTCATAATCGACATGGATACTGGTTAAATACCATGCTAGTTCTGGATAATTTTTAAGGTCTTATGATTTGTTTTTCTTCCCCCAAAACTAACACAATCTATAATGGATAACACTAATCCATATGTAAATCTCAATAATATAGTATAATCTAACGACTAATCAAATAAAGGAAGTTTAGCTATTATAACGTGAAAAGACGAGGGTACCCAAATATACCTTAATCTTTTATTTTGATCACAACCTATACAAGACCCACTGTGTATAAACCTCTTGGAGAAACAACCAATCAAGGAATATTTCAACACAGTGTCCACTTGATAGAGGGTTAGTCCGAATTGGCCTAACTCATGAATTAAATATCAAAGGCAAGTAGAGAAAACCAATAAACTTTGTGTGATTGTCTATGGATATGGAATCGAGACATTACAACAACAAAGTGATCACTTGATAAAAAGTATGGTAATAACCGAAACCAATGAGATCAATATTAAGTGACCTGTTAACGTACAAAGTGCAATTTACTTTAATTATAATAAAACAATTATAATGCGGAAATTAAAAAATAAATGGCACAACAAGATTTTGTTAACGAGGAAACCGCAAATGCAGAAAAACCCTGGGGCCTTGTCCAGAATTCAATACTCTCAGGATTAAGCCGCTATAAAAAATCTAAACCAACTTCGTATAGTTGAGACCAAGAAACTAAATATATAGTTCACATAGTTCCTTCTGTATCCCTGCGCCTCCAACTAGCAACCAGTCATGCACTTGGAAAAATTCCTTTGGTTCGTATTCCAAACAGTAAAGGAACAAAAAATATGTTCGGTAACAACTCTTTTCAAACAAGTGATATGAGTTTGACAAAAGGATCTTCCGTTTATCCCAATAAACTCATTTTTCAGGTCCTTAGATCTATTCAATAACAACTACCAAGGTAATTGTCCAGATTTTGCAATCAATACTTTGAATCACAAAGAAACGTATTGATGCCGATTTACTCAACTATTCAATCCAATCACCACAAGGATAAACCGACTATAGTTGGATCCTTTTCCAGCCAAAACAAGTATTGTGCACACCAAAGATTATAAACCCAAATCAGAAATCTTCTTCGTCTTCAAATCTTCTTAGATATTCAATAAACACATGCACACAATCAACTTGAATCTCTTGTGATCAATCAACAAAGAACGGAGTCTGTTAACAATGGATTGTCATAAGACGTCTTTAGATCTACAAACAGTTCTAAAGATTCCCGTCGAAACTTCGATCTAGTTTGAGTGAATCTTATATCAGAAGAGAAGATCCTCAAGCATAAACAAACTAGGTGAAATCAAAGTTCAACAACCGCTAGTCAATCAACTCAATCGAAAAATAATAATAAACTGCAATTATCTAGTTTCCCACCAGCCGTACTAATAGAGCTTCGCAATCCCAAAAAAAGTCTTTAAACCGAGCGACTGTAAGAGATTTCGCCTAATTAGGTTACTGTTTATGGATAAAAACTGATTCTGCTGTTTTTGGTAATTTGGGGTGTGTTGATTGAGAAACGAGTTCAAATTCTAAACAAATGCACTGCACGGGAATGCTTTTAGGTTCGAGAAATCAATCTGTGAGACTCTGGACTAAACCAAGAAATGGCCATTCCAGATTCAATTCGGTCACAAGGTGAAGGAGAAGGGTTGATATTAGGGAGGTGTGAATGGGGAAAAACGATTTGCTGGTTTTTACGGAATTCAAGAGTCGATCGTGTGGAGACTCCTTGAACCGAGCGAAATGTTGAACCTCACACAGATGCACTGCAAGAAGGGAGTGCTTTAAGTTCGAGAGATCAATCTGTAAGACCCGGCCTAAACCAAGAACAATGGCCGTTCCAGAGTCAATTCGGTCACAAGAGATGATGGGTTGATCTGTAGGAGGGAAGCTGAGAAATGCGTGAGATCAATGGTGATCTGAGATTGTAGGTGTGTTGTGAATTCAGCGTGAAAATGCTCTGAATGATTTAATTTTGCTCAATTGAGAGTAATTTCTGTGAGTTCGTGTAGACGAAAGATTGTTTGTATGAACTTTGATGAGAAATTGCTCGTTTTGGCTAATGTTGTTCGATTGTTCGAAAAACCTCTGTCTTTTCAATCAGGATTCAGAGACATTTTATAATGCCGTAGTTGAAAACACCATGATAACATGAAGTGTGACAGTTGCTGGAATCAGAGAATGGGAAATGGGGAAATCGTGTTAAAACCAATTACTCATCGTGCGGAGACTTGGTTAACTTTCCGCCCACTACTTTGCTGACTCTTCCAACTGATTGCACGTTGCTCACATTCTCATCGTGGGTGAACACACGTGCCGTATACCTCCAGACCAAAACCCTAGTTAATATCCCCCCATGTGACACGATTGAAATCTCGTGATTGTAGAGTCAGTTGCTGACTTTATGGGACGATGAATCCATGTATTGCTGAGTTGAACATGATTAGAAAATGTTTCGAAACTCATGAATTTAATGTGTCTGCTGAGACGAGGTATCATTATAACCTAAGACGAGCAAAACTGTGTTGCTAAATCGTTGAATATTGGTAGTTGAACCAATATTCTTTGATTTGAGCAAATATTGATAGTCTGAGAATATTGCTAATTGAATAAATATTTCCGGTTCGAGCGAATATTGCTAGTTCGAGAAAATATTGTTCTTTTGATGAATTGTTGGTAGCTGGACCAAATAAAATATTAATTTAAGTTACTGACTGCTGGGTCGAGCAAAATAAATATGAATATCAATCATGGAATCAACATAAAATTACCAGAGTGTTCGAATCTGCACAGAATCACGTTTCTGCAGAGCTCTGGATTCAAAAACCTAATTTTACTGAAATGATGATTTATTGCAAATCAACACGGGACCGACTACATGGGAAGATGGGTTCACCATATAACGCCCAGATGCTCGAATGAGCAAAAAATACCAAAGTCTCTTGAGGACCAGTTGGTGAAAGAATGATTAAATGCTGGTTTAATCATTTACTGAAATAATGCTCGTGTGAGCAACAAATCATAAAACCTGATGTAGAAAATCTAAGGGGCCGACCAAGAGGTCATGAGACCGGCTCTTGATGGTTGTGGGACCAGTAGATGCTCGTTTGAGCGAACTTCCAATTGTTTGGAAAGAGTTCGAACCTAATATGAGCAACAGAGAAAATTAGGTTAAAATCATTAAAACATGCGGGACCAGCTATTTTCAAGCCTCAGGGTCACCCTTGGTCGGTCAAGGGGATGTGCCCGTGTCACCATATTGTCCGTGCTTCAGTCCTGAGAATTTTGATATTTTCTGATGCACGTTTGAGCAACATTTGGAGAAAATATGCAAAATCCATGGTTTTGCTGAAACCGGCAAAAATACATGAGATGATGTAAATAATAAATAAAACATGGGATTTCAAGGTGTGGGACCGGCATGGCTAGGCATGGCCGGCCGGCTCACAGACGCGATCTTACATGTTTATCCCAGTTTTATGTGATTTTATGTGTTTTCTCTGATTTGAGGGAAATTTCATGAAACTGGAGAGTTTGGTGAAATTAGGGAAGTCTCATGAGAGATAAAATAATAATAAAATAGGGAATGGGAGTGTGGGACCGGCATGGCTAAGGCATGGCCGGTCGGCCATGAGCGCGGGTCCCAAGCCACTCTTCCCAATTTTATGTAATTTTTGATGATTTTAGATAACTTTCATAAAATCAAAAGGATTTGTTGAAAACCAAGATATTTTGTTGAAATCAGGGAGTTTTCATGAAATCAAGAAACAAAACACCAAATCATAATAAAATAATAGGCATGTGGGACCGGCTAGGGCATGGCCGGCAGGCTAGAGCCCGGTCCCACAAGTTTTTCCCTAATTTTTTAATATTTTCTATAGCTTTAGATAAAATACATGAAATTAGGTAATTTTAGGGAAAATTCATGAAATCAAGGGAATTTTTCGTAATTTAAGAGGAAATAATAAAATAATAGGACGTGAGGTGTGGGACCGGCTACGGCCCAGGCACGGTCGGCTGGTGCTCGGTCCCTCGACACCTTTCCCTAATTTTATTATTTTTTGATGAAATCATGTGATTTTAGAGAAAAATACTTGAAATTAGGTGATTTTAGGGAAAATTCATGAAATCAAGGGAATTTTCATAATTTAAGAGAAAATAATAAAATAATGGGGCGTGAGGTGTGGGACCGGCCACGGCCAAGGCATGACCGGCCGGTCGGCGGTCCCGTGACACCTTTCCCTAATTTTATTATTATTTTGATAAAATCATGTGATTTAGATAAAAATACATGAAATTAGGTAATTTTCATGATTTTAGGGAAAATTAGTAAAATATGATAAAAATATAAAAATGGGCGTAGGACTGGTCACGGCATGACCGGCCGGTTGGTGAGCCCAGTCCCCTGGCACCTCTGCTAATATTTTTACTATTTTTCCTTCCTATTTTGCATAGGTTCCTCATTCATTCGTATTTTCCGAAATGTTCGTTTGCGCATTCAAAATGCTGGTTTGTGTATTATCTGCTAATTACACTTGCACCATTTTGTCAGGGCTTATTCGGTGCTCAGATGCCTGTTTCGTTGAATATTTATTACTAACCTGTGGAATTCTGCTGGGAAGAACCACAGATTGAAGTAACGAAATATAACGAGGAATCGTATAATATTGTTGAATATTCAGGCGATTAATTGACGACTCGTAGAATATTGCTGGATATTCAGACAATGGCTCGTAGAATATTGCTGGATATTCAGACGATTTAAGATAATTAATTGTTGGCTCTGTACTAGAAGGGCTTCCTGTCTAGGAGCATTAATTATCTGAGGGTTGAGCAATATGAACTTGCTGGAGTGTCATATTCCTCTTGCATAGTCGGGGAAAATCTGGTTACATCCCGAAGACGTTGTCGCTCTATACTAGCATACATGTTGTCTAGGAGCCGCCCAATCAATCTTTCGATTCTATACAGTATGAGATGTGTCGTGGCCTCAGCTGAGAGACTGCACCTCTTCATCTTTTCTGAGAGACTTTCTCCATCAGAGGTGGCATGAGCTTTCATGCACAGAGGCATGAGTCTCGATACTCAACCGATTGCCGGATCCGGAGTAATTACTGAAATTGCTCAGTATTCATGAGATGTGTCGTGGCCTCAGCTGAGAGACTACACATTTACACGTATTCTGAGAGACAGCCTTCTCAGTCAGAGATTTATGACATGAGCTTTCATGCTTTAATAAGAGACATGAGTCTCAATACTCATCCGGTTGCTGAATCTGGAGTATAGCTTTACAATTCTACCCTTTGTCTAAAATCCACCATCTACATTAAGTCCCCTGCTTAGTGAGGAACAGTCATGTTCCTCAGTCAGTATTTAATGGTGATTTTCCAGGTATAAATAAAAATAAGTAATTGAACTTAGTCATAAGATAAGATATTACCGGATTTCGACTGAATGAGCAAACCATGGTTTGATAGGAAACCTATGTGGCATAATAGAGCGTCATCTAGTGAACATAAAACCGTGTAGAACCGCTGGTTCGATGGTGGAACCTTGGTTGGTTTAGGATTCACGGGTCGGCCCCAAAAGGGAAATCCTTATGGAATTAGGTTTTGGAAATAAAATTAGGTATAAAAGGGATTAATTCTCTCTCTTTTTTTATTTCTCCCACAACCGACCACCACCTTCACCTCCCTCTCATCTTCACGCCGAGCAAGAGCAGCAGGAGAAAATTCGCCGGTCTTCCACCCGCCGGCGCCGTTAGCTCGCCGTCCGGCGCCGACCAGGTAAGTGCAATTTTTTTTTCAAAGTTTGCTGATTTCATGAGATGTTCATGCTTTCTTCATGTTAAAATTATATACATGGGTATATTTTGATGTGAGTTTTGTGGAAAAACCCTTATTCATTAAACTTATGTTCGTTCGATCGTTAGTTTTGAAAACTAATAATAATCCCTGATTTAGAAGGAATTTTTTATATGTATGTGGACTTAGGTCCAGTGATAAAACTTAATGTATGAGCTTTCATCTGAACCAAGATTTTACCTTAATAGATGTGAGCTTTCATAAAACCGAAATAAACCTCGTTTTAGAAAATTATACTCATTCGAGGAAAATAGATACATGTAATTTTATGTATGTAAGTTTATGTCCAGTGATAAAACTTTGTTTATGAGCTTTCATGTGGACTAGTATTTTATCACAAGAGGTGTGAGCTTTCACAAAACTAGCATAAACCTTCGTTTTTTTTAATAAAACACTAATACGAAGGAAAATATATTTTTTATATATGTAGCCGTGACATATTTTACGTGAAACATGATGACATATATTATTCACATGGACTTGTTCTAATTAGATAAATTCTGAAAATTTACATGAACAAATTGCATTAATCGTTGCTTTGTAAAATCAAGACGTAGGTTTTGAGTAACCTTCAAACTAGACAATTTATTTACGATAAAATAGTGTCTTGTTGTAAATTTCATGAGGTCAGTTGTGTGAATGTTCACATTGTGAAAATTATGTCTATGATTTTATGAGAAAATCATTTTTCATGAACTAATGAAGTGTTGTTCGTTATTGCAGGTTTCAAGGAACGAATTGATTTCGTGTGTTAACTCTTGTATTGCAACCACTATTGTTAGTGAAATTGAAAGAGGTAAGAGTTCAAGATTTACCGTTTGTAAACACCGGCGTTTTAATTTACATGATTCCATCATCTTATTGAATTCGCGGATGACTGAAACATTGTGTGGATTTCACAGCAGCTTTGCGAGGATGTCTGATTCTCCATACAATGACGCTTCCATAGATAAAAGGTGTGCAAATGATGATATCTCCATAGAGGAAACATGCACGGATGATACTTCCGTTGGTGAGGAAGACGAAACACCTGGAGTCAAGAATGTCCCAAACATAGATGACGCTTTCTTTGAGGTTCGGGAGCCCGAAAATCGTCTCAAGTCCCCAGTATATCGCCTTCTGATCAATCCCAGGACGGTCACTGAAAAGAAATTGGTGACTCCTCGTGCTGCTATTCGGTTCTATCTTGAACGAGGACTATTTCAGGCTTCAATGATTGAATTCAAGCTTTCTCGACGCCCCTTAGAGAAGTTCTCGGGATGGTCTAGACACATGATAGGACTTCCTCGTGTTAGATCTATGCTGGATAGAGCACAAATTACCAGGGCTTTTCAAACATCTGGAGATTTGTATATCTTTCATGACGCACGAGGTATTGTAGCTCTTCTTGCTCGCTGGTGCATCCCAACTCACACGTTTATATGCAGCTGGGGAGAGTTCACTATTACCTTGGAAGATGTACTTGCTTTATTGCATCTTCCAATTACAGGCAACTTTCCTGAAGAACTTTGGACAGCAGAAGAGAAAGCAGTTTCCAAAAACTTTAACAACTGAGATGGAGAGAATCAACAAGGTTTTTGGTAAAGGTTGTTACACTCATTGGTTGACACATTGGTGTCCACGAGACGTCTCTCTTGATGATCCTGACGATATGTTGTCTATTGCTGCTTTCTTGTGCTTATGGTTGTCTAGGGATGTGTTTGAAGATGTTGGTACCTTGTTGAAGTCGTTTGTAATTCCTTTCGCTATTAAGCTGGCTCAAGGTGAACAACTTCCGCTAGGTAGCTTATTTTTGGGCTCTTTATATTCTAACCTGGACTCTTTAGTCGTATACTCCAGTGTTTCGAATGGCTTCATGAAGATTGAATGCTACGCCAACACGATGTTTCTCCAAGCTCTGATGTGGGAGCGTTTCGAAAACTATGCACCCATTCCCCGTAGTGTTTTACAAAGTCTGAACTCTGCTGATGTTCGACGTATCTTCCATGAGAAAGACAACGCTAGGATTATGCGCTGGTCTACGAAGCAAATTCAGTCCAAGACACGCTTCATCTACGTATTAGATGACGAGTCTGAGTTCAACTTCCGTCCTTGGGTGGTGGTTCCTCTTCACGTTTCTCAATTAAAGACTTTCAATGCTGGAGAAAGTAAGTATTTGAAATCTGGTGCTGATTTGAGTGATGGGGAAAGATCTTTCATGCTGAGTTGTACTCCCGGCCACATAATATCAGCAACATATGGAGATTTTTCGGTGGAGGAGTATAATATTGACAGAACCGCCCGTCAGATGGGTATGGACCAATGTGTTCCAACCTTCAGAAGGAGAATACCATCATTGGAACAACTTAATACTTGTTTAGATCACACACGTGATGAAGGGAGCTCCTATTGGTTCCCTTGTATTGATCGAACCACGTATGTGACTCCAGGTTATATGGAATTCTGGGATCAGCATCTTGAGCGTCTTAATGATTATGTGACGGCCTCCCAGCCTTTAGTGAAGGATCCCCCTTCTTCTGAGATGAGTTCCTCTCGTCCCAGTCTCAGGAATATTTCTGGTGGTGACAAACGAAATACATCTCCAGGAGGTTCACCAGTATATATTCTTTTGCATATTCCTCATACAACTCGTATAATAATCTTTAATTACTACATCAATTTTTTTTGCAGGAGGGTCGTGCTGTGAGACCTCGAATTGAAGTGAATCTCTCAGAAGCGGAGGCAATTTGCCACAGTGGAGAAAGCAGGAGCAAGAATTGCAAGTTTTTTCCCAACACCATAGAGTCCCCAGTCGCCTTTTTGGTGAGTTGTTGATATTTTTCGCTGTGACTTCTTCCATCCGCATTATCAGGATCTCAAAATCAATATTTGTTATTTGGTTACATGATTTTTCTCCGTCTAGTATTGACGGTCTTCGATTCTCTGCTGTTGTGCAGACGACTTCTGATTTGAGCGTTGAAGAAGAAGTCGCCGTGAGTAATTTCCTTTACCATCGGACATAAAAGTTTCATGTGAAGATGCTAATTACTTGATAATATTTCCAGGAGGATGTAATCATGGAGGCGGAAAGTGCTGATATTCGACCTTCCTCTGAGAACATAGATGAAGGCGCTTCCAAAGATTCAGAGCCAAATAGAAGTAATGAACCCTTTGTCGTTAATACGGACGATCATAATTCCTCGAGTACTTCGGAGACCTCCAAAGTAAGTATATACCCTGTACCTTCTTCATAGAAGTATGAAAGTGATGATTTGTGAATGAATGAACGAGGATCTATGTGTATATATGAAAAAAACTTGGTCGAACTTCGTCGTCAGAAAATTCAGAACCCAGTTTTTTACTAAAAACGCCGTAAAATCTTCATCTGGAGTCGGATTCTCAATATCTGCATATGTATCCTCAATCCCAGGAAATTTCCAAGCTTTAGGAAAGAAGATTTTTTAAGTTTTGAGCACGTTTAGGGCCTGAAAAAGACGAAATAGTAAACTTCCAGGAGACTTTCAGAACTTTTTCAGATTGCATGTTGCCCGATGTTTTGACCACAACTCCTAGATCGTTCGCCCAATTTCCATGCCATTTTGACATGTTGTAGAGGACTTCTATACGAATAGAATGGTATATGACCCAACTCTAGACTCCATACAAATTGCTCCCAGTTCGTCATTGAACACAGGGAAGTGTAAAATTTCTTCAGCTAAGTTTCTTTGAAAACGTGTATCATGACTTTGATGCTACTTGTACACGTCTTAGATGCATGATAAGGAACTTAGATGATGTTAGTTCACTTACTTTCTTAATTTTATAATCGTATTGGATTTTCATCCTTGAATCATTCTAATCCCATGTAATCTTCGCATTAGGTGCCGAATAACGAAGTTGGGAATTATGAATCCAGTAATGATGGTTTGGGAAATCCAGGAGTTGTCGGTAACAATACTTACATATCTGTGCCTCAAGATGATGAAGCGCTGGTCGTTGATGTCGTGGAGGTAGAAGAAACTCTAATTGTGCCTCAGACGGTGAACCCGAACCCGAAATAGCGGAAGCTACTTCTTCTGAAATTGTCCCTATGATCACCGATGTTGCTCCAGTAGTTGAGAACCAGATGATAGTGCATGAGTATCCGACTGCAGGTATTTCCTTTGATCCTCAATTTGGTGAGTTACTCCCGTATCACCAGCTTGTTGGAGGATTTAGCGTTTCTATCGGATATGCCGCTATGTACAAGGAACTGTGGGATATGTATGGACACATTGTTGTCACTCGGGATCCAGAACGCAGTTATTTTCTGACGAAACAAGTGGAGGTTATCTTGCGTGTCATAGATGATATCCGGATTACTGCCAGAAATGTTGTTACTCATGATGTATTTTTTGATTGGGAATACAACTTGAAGAATGCTGAAGATATTGGCTTCAATCTGAAGTGGCTCCGTCAAAGACTTGAAGTTATCAGGAAAGCAGTAAAGGGCGATGTTCCCTTCCCTACCAGTGATGCCCTGTTGAAGAAGATGAATGAAGTTGCTGATCTAACCAAGAAGCTGCAGGTGGAAAAGGCGGCTCTGAAAGTCTTGGAGGAGGCAGAGGAGCAGAAATCTTTCTTCGATGGTTTTCTTTAGTTTCCTTTCCATAATCCCATGAATTTCTGAACTTTTGTGAGAGATATGAGATCTATTTGGGTTTTGATTTTTGATAGATGTTGCGTCTATGACTGAGGATTTTCTTTTGACTTCGATAGAGATTTTCTTTTAAGTAAAGTGAACTGAATTTTTGATAAATTGCTGAATTCAAATACTGATTGCAAGTATCGCAAACGTTTTAGAGGAACTGAAATACAACGAAAGAAAATCCTAAATGCCAAATCCAGACGTGATGAGTGCTTAAACGCCCAATACCTCAAATGTCTAATAATTTTAGACAAATGTCTTAAGCCCATTCTCGTGAATTACTGGCAGGGTTCTGCCATCTGTGTTGATCAACTTGTAGTATCCTCCAATTATGGACTTAGCAACCATAAATGGTCCTTCCCAATTGGATCTCCTTGCAGAGTGGAGATCTCGTTTAGTTGCCTTGAGAACCAAATTTCCCTCCTTGAATTTTTTCGGCTTTGTAATTCGTTCCTTGAATATCTTGCGTTGATTCCATGGTTGTGGCACATACGGACTCTCGTGTAGAGGAAAGTATCCAGCATATTGTTTGTCGTGTTTAGCCAGGTCTTCAGCAATAAACCTTTTGATAGGATGATCAACATTTAGATGCGCTAGATCCAACCATTGGGTATAATATTGCCGAGGTGAATTTATCCATTCGTAACTCTTGGTAATTGCTAAATTGTTCATGGGGAGAAGTCCCTGGGTCAAAGTAGCATATTTGAACATTGGTAATATTGGAGCATGGAGAGGAATAAGACTTGCCTGAACTTGAAACCTTTTGACAAAGGTATGTGGACTTTCTCCAGGTTCTTGTGTAAGTCCCATCAAGGTTTTATCCTCCTGCAGATGCTCAAATGGTGGGCATCCTCTGGCTCAAAGTCTTCATCGGCGGTGCAACGTGCTGAAGGCTTTGGAGTGATCCTTTCAACATGAATCCAGGCCCTTCCAAGGATTATGTCATATCCAGGGTCTTCCCGGATTACGTAAAATTTGTTCTCAGTGCAGACCAAACTTTCTGTAACTTTGAGAGTAATGAAGCCGTATGCATCCCGGGAAACCCCTTCGTGGTCTCTGATTGTTATGGGAGAGTGAGTAGATTCTTGTCGAGTATTGCCGGCAGCTCTGAGAGTTTTCAAAGGGATGATGTTGACAGCAGTACCAACATCAACAAATGCCCTTTTGAATTCATTTCCTTTAATGTGCACTGTGGTGAGCAGACCCCAGTCATATATTTCTTTGTTGGTGGCTGAAGGTTCAGGAGGTAGATTTGGAATCAGCAGGCGTTTTCCAAAAACTATGTGGTTCAAGGCTGTGAACATCTCTCCCCTTTGTGCTTTCGACAGGTAGAGCAATTCGCAGACATGCTCTATCAATGACTGAACTGCCTCCTTGACTGGTGCTTCGGAAATGGAGAAAGTCCTGACAGGAAGAGGGTCTCTGTGTACTCCCTCGGCTCCAAGATTAAGTTCTCCCGACTCAACCTTTTCTATGAATATGCATTTCAAAACTTTGCAGCTGCTTGTTGGATGATTCACGAACCGGTGGAATCGACAATAACGAGGATTTTCCATGTATCCCTCAGTTGGGTCTCTCCTGACGTATGGCAATTTGATTGCACCATCTTGGATCCAGGCGTCTAATAGTTCGAGCACTTCTCCAATGGGGAGAGGAAAATCAGGTGCATCATCAGGAGCATCTGTGTGTTGGCCAGGAGCCTGTGTCTCTGGTTTGTCCTTCTTTTGCGTCTTTGGAGGAGCTGCAGTATGCTTGTTCGGGGATTCTTCCTTGCGCTTGCTCCCTTCAACAACGTTTGCAGAGGGCTGCAGGTTATATTGCTTGTTGATCAGGCGTCTGCTTCCTCGAGTGTCACGTGATTCCTCAGTCTTTGTAGACTTCGCTCTTTCTAACAGGGCAGGTGCAGTGGTTGCTGATCTCTTCGCGGCTTCGTGAAGCTCTGAGTAAGTATGGAATCGAAGATTCTCCAATAGAGCTCTGTAAACCGGGAGCATGCCGTTGATACACAAATCTACCAGCTGCTGCTCTGTGACATTTGGGTCATGACAGTCCAGGGCCTGGACTCTGAATCTTTTCACGTAATCATTGGGATTTTCACTGACCCTCTGGAACATTCTTCCAAGATCAGAGAGAGTGACTTGCTCTGACACGAAAAAGTACTTCCTGTAGAAGGCGTTGATCATTTCTCCCCAATTGTTGATAGTCCCCGATGCGATATTGTTGTACCAGGTGTATGCTCTGCCTTTCAAGGATTTTGAAAACTCCTTGAGGCGAACAACATGGTTATGTTCATGCTCTCCCAAGGATTCGAGGAAGCAAGAGACATGTTCTCCAGCATTGTCAGTTCCGTCATACAGAGTGAAAGTTGGAGAAATGTAACCTTTTGGAAGGGGAATCCTCTGCGTAGCGGCAGGATAAGGAGGTTGGTGACGATGGACATGTGATGTCTTGTATTTTCCAAGGTTCTCCAGAAGGCGCTCCACGTCTTCCCGAGTGATGAAATTTGATGGTTCCTTTGCTGATGAATCTGTAGCTTTGCCATTTTCATCATCGTCCACTATATGGATTGGGATTACTTCAGGATCAACAACATCTGAGGATTTATCCTTCTCTTTCCCTTTTCTTGAGTCTTATATGTTATCTTATCAGTAAGAGTTTTGAGATAATTACACAGCTCCTTCTGTGTAGAAGCAATGTCAGTCTGATTCTTTGCGAGAGTCTCCTGCACTTTGATAAGATCAGCAATGGTAGGTGGTGGATTTCCTCTGACTTTTTCAGGGTGTCGATCGAACATGGGATGACCTTCAGCGTGAGGAGGAGTAATGTCACCACCGTCAGTGTTGGAGGCCGGAATCGTTTCCGGGATATTCTGATTGTCATTGTTGTTGTTGCTAATACTAACGTCGTTTGTGTTGGAACCTGTAACTAACCCAGACCAAAGACCAGACATCTTGTGAAATCGTGAGATTGCAACCGAGAGATTAATCTCCCACTGTGGTCGCCAATCTGTGAATGGGGAAAAACGATTTGCTGGTTTTTACGGAATTGAAGAGTCGATCGTGTGGAGACTCCTTGAACCAAGCGAAATGTTGAACCTCACACAGATGCACTGCAAGAAGGGAGTGCTTTAAGTTCGAGATATCATTCTGTAAGACCCCGGCATAAACCAAGAACAATGGCCGTTCCAGAGTCAATTCAGTCACAAGAGAGGATGGGTTGATCTGTAGGAGGGAAGCTGAGAAATGTGTGAGATCAATGGTGATATGAGATTGTAGGGCTGTTGTGAATTCAGTGTGAAAATGCTCTGAATGATTGAATTTTGCTCAACTGAGAGTAATCGTGTAGACGAAAGATTGTCTGTATGAACTTTGATGATAAATTGCTCGTTTTGGCGAATGTTGTTCGATTGTTCGAAAAACCCCTGTCTTTTCAGTCAGGATTCAGAGACATTTTATAATGTCGTAGTTGAAAACACCATGATCACATGAAGTGTGACAGCTGCTGGAATCAGAGAATGGGAAATGGGGAAATCGTGTTAAAACCAATTACTCATCGTGCGGAGACTTGGTTAACTTTCCACCCACTACTTTGCTGACTCTTCCAACTAATTTCACGACTTGCTCACATTCTCATCGTGGGTGAACACACGTGCCGTAGACCGCCAGACCAAAACCCTAGTTAATATCCCCCATGTGACACGATTGAAATCTCGTTATTGTGGAGTCAGTTGCTGACTTTATGGGACGATGAATCCATGTATTGCTGAGTTGAACATGATTAGCAAATGTTTCGAAACTCATGAATTTAATGTGTCTGCTGAGACGAGGTATCATTATAACCTAAGACGAGCAAAACTGTGTTGCTAAATTGTTGAATATTGGTAGTTGAACCAATATTCTTTGATTTGAGCAAATATTGATAGTCTGAGCGAATATTGCTAATTGAATAAATATTTCCGGTTCGAGCGAATATTGCTAGTTCGAGAAAATATTGTTCTTTTGATGAATTGTTGGTAGCTGGACCAAATAAAATATTAATTTAAGTTACTGACTGCTGGGTCGAGCAAAATAAATATGAATATCAATCATGAAATCAACATAAAATTACCAGAGTGTTCAAATCTGCACAGAATCACGTTTCTGCAGAGCTCTGGATTCAAAACCCTAATTTTACTGAAATGATGATTTATTGCAAATCAACACGGGACCGACTACATGGGATGACGGGTTCACCATATAACGCCCAGATGCTCGAATGAGCAAAAAATACCAAAGTCTCTTGAGGACCAGTTGGTGAAAGAATGATTAAATGCTGGTTTAATCATTTACTGAAATAATGCTCGTGTGAGCAACAAATCATAAAACCTGATGTAGAAAATATGAGGCGCCGACCAAGAGGTCATTAGACCGGCTCTTGATGGTTGTGGGACCAGTAGATGCTCGTTTGAGCGAACTTCCAATTGTTTGGAAAGAGTTCGAACCTAATATGAGCAACTGGGAAAATTAGGTTAAAATCATTAAAACATGCGGGACCAGCTGTTTGCAAGCCTCAGGGTCACCCTTGGTCGGTCAAGGGGATGTGCCCGTGTCACCATAGTGTCCGTGCTTCAGTCCTGATAATTTTGATATTTTCTGATGCACGTTTGAGCAACATTTGGAGAAAATATGCAAAATCCATGGTTTTGCTGAAACCGAAAAAAATACATGAGATGGTGTAAATAATAAATAAAACATGGGATTTCAAGGTGTGGGACCGGCACGGCTAGGGCATGTCTTGCCGGCTCACAGACGCGATCCTACATGTTTATCCCAGTTTTATGTGATTTTATGTGTTTTCTCTGATTTGAGGGAAATTTCATGAAACTGGAGAGTTTGGTGAAATTAGGGAACTCTCATGAGAGATAAAAGTATAATAAAATAGGGAATGGGAGTGTGGGACCGGCATGGCTAAGGCATGGCCGGTCGGCCATGAGCGCGGGTCCCAAGCCACTCTTCCCAATTTTATGTAATTTTTGATGATTTTAGATAACTTTCATAAAATCAAAAGGATTTGTTGAAAACCAAGATATTTTGTTGAAATCAGGGAGTTTTCATGAAATCAAGAAACAAAACACCAAATCATAATAAAATAATAGGCGTGTGGGATCGGCTAGGGCATGGCCAGCCGGCTAGAGCACGGTCCCACAAGTTTTTCCCTAATTTTTTAATATTTTCTATAACTTTAGAGAAAATACATGAAATTAGGTAATTTTAGGGAAAATTCATGAAATCAAGGGAATTTTTCATAATTTAAGAGAAAATAATAAAATAATGGGACGTGAGGTGAGGGACCGGCGACGGCCCAGGCACGGACGGCTGGTGCTCGGTCCCTCGACAGCTTTCCCTAATTTTATCATTTTTTGATGAAATCATGTGATTTTAGAGAAAAATACATGAAATTAGGTGATTTTAGGGAAAATTCATGAAATCAAGGGAATTTTCCTAATTTAAGAGGAAATAATAAAATAATGGGGCGTGAGGTGTGGGACTGGCCACGGCCAAGGAATGATCGGCCGGTCGGCGGTCCCGTGACACCTTTCCCTAATTTTATTATTTTTTTGCTAAAATCATGTGATTTAGATAAAAATACATGAAATTAGGTAATTTTCATGATTTTAGGGAAAATTAGTAAAATATGATAAAAAATATAAAATTGGGCGTGGGACTGGTCACGGCATGACCGGCCGGTTGGTGAGCCCAGTCCCCTGGCGCTTCTGCTAATATTTTTACTATTTTTCCTTCCTATTTTGCATAGGTTCCTCGTTCATTCGTATTTTCCGAAATGTTCGTTTGCGCATTCAAAATGCTGGTTTGTGTATTATCTGCTAATTACACTTGCACCATTTTGTCAGGGCTTATTCGATGCTCAGATGCCTGTTTCGTTGAAGATTTATTACTAACCTGTGGAATTCTGCTGGGATGAACCACAGATTGAAGTAACGAAATATAACGAGGAATTGTAGAATATTGCTGAATATTCAGGCGATTAATTGACGACTCGTAGAATATTGCTGGATATTCAGACGATGGCTCGTAGAATATTGCTGGATATTCAGACGATTTAAGATAATTAATTGCTGGCTCTGTACTAGAAGGGCTTCCTGTCTAGGAGCATTAATTATCTGAGGGTTGAGCAATATGAACTTGCTGGAGTGTCATATTCCTCTTGCATAGTCGGGGAAAATCTGGTTATATCCCGAAGACGTTGTCGCTCTATACTAGCAGACATGCTGTCTAGGAGCCGCCCAATCAATCATTCGATTCTATACAGTATGAGATGTGTCGTGGCATCATCTGAGAGACTGCACATCTTCATCTTCTCTGAGAGACTTTCTCCATCAGAGATGGCATGAGCTTTCATGCACAGAGACATGAGTCTCGATACTCATCCGATTGCCGGATCCGGAGTAATTACTGAAATTTCTCAGTATTCATGAGATGTGCCGTGGCCTCAGCTGAGAGACTACACATTTACACGTACTCTGGGAGACAACCTTCTCAGTCAGAGATTTATGACATGAGCTTTCATGCTTTAATAAGAGACATGAGTCTCAATACTCATCCGGTTTCCGAATCTGGAGTATAGCTTTACAATTCTACCCTTTTTCGAAAATCCACCATCTACAGGAGGGAATCGAAGAAGGTTTTTGAGATCAGGATGTTGAAGGTGTGGATGTTTATGACTTGCGTATCAGAAAATAGTTTTTGGATACTTGTGTTGATAACACTTGTTGTTCTTACCCTTTCGAAATAGATTGAAAATATTTTTATACAAGTCACTTGAGTGCAACCCTGATCTCTTAGGAAGTGGAGGAAGTGGAGTAGTGGATAAGTGGGTTTTCTACGGAAAGTAGCGATCATCGTGTCTCGTTATGAGAAATGACTGATCACACGTTCTCCCACTACTATCATTACCGATAACCGTCCACCCTTCCTGACACGTTCTCATAATGGACGCGTTGTACGCCGCACGCTATTAACCGCCAGACCAATACCCCAGTAAGCATCCCCCAATTTGTGACATGTTTGATGTCTCGAATAAGTGGGTCAAGTCGTGGGACCCACGAGGAGAATAACATGGTGCTATTAGGTAAAACAACTAAGTTGTTTACGAGGCTAATATAAAATATTGTATGTATTTGATACATGTGAAGCATCATTGTTTTAGAGCCTGATTGAATAAGTCGCAGATAGGCGTCTTAAAGGAGGCAACATGACCGACTACCTTTGGGTGATCGTTTGAGGACCCTGCGGTCAAGTCATCACTTGGTCGATCACCTCATGTGGAAGAGGGACGGCCGGTATTCACAATGTTGCTTTGCTTGTTTTCTGAGAATAAATCTACACCGTCCGACTAAGCTGGCGAAGTTGGATTATCGTGATTAATTTGCGGCAGTTGTTCAATGCCGTTGATGCGATTTTTAGGTTTTGAAGGCCGTTCGACCGACTCCCTTTTGAGCGAGCGATTCGAGATGCTGCACTTGGGTTTGAGTAGGTCGATCGACCATGTACAAAGGTGGGTTACCAGCGAGCATGTTGACATCCCCTGGGTCGCCTAAAATTAAATCTAAGCCACTCAATTCGGCTGGCGAAGTTGGATGGTTGTGATCGATTTGCGGCAGTAGTGTGTTGTCGCAAACGTAATTTAGGTTTTTCAAAGCAGCGCGTTCAAGCTACTTTGGGCAAACGATTTGGTATGTTCCGGTTTTGCCATGGAGAGGTCGATCGCCCAAAGAAGAAGTTGGGCCAACGGTGAACACGTTGGCACTTCTTTGGTTGCTAGAAATGCGATCCAAGACGTCCGACTAGGCCGGCAAAGTCGGACGGTCATGATCGATCTACGACATCTATGTATTGTCGCGACCCAAACTAAGGCTTTGTTCATGACGCGTTTACTCGAGTTTGGGCGATCGATTTAGTGCCCTATAGGCTTGCCGTTGGCAAGTCGTTTGTTCAAGGGGAAAGTGGGGCCGCCAATTATCATGCTGACACTTGTTTAATTGTTTGGATGAAGATTTAAGACGTCCAACTAGGCTGGCGAAGTTGGACGAATATGATAGCTTTTGAGACCGTTTTTTACAGTCTTAGCTCGTTTGAGTTTGTTTTTACGCAGCGCAATCGCTCATGTTTGAGTCAACGTTTGAAGCGCTCGTGAATGGGCAACATAGGGGTCGATCAACTAGAGGACTGGTGGGCCCGCCGGTGGTTGCTACGATGATTTCCTAGTCCTGCTAAGTGTAAGTTATGCTTGTTAAATTGTGCGGCCAAGTTGTGTGTCCATGATCGTTTCTGAGACTAACATTAACTGTCTAGATTTTCTTTAAGAAATAAATGTGTATTTGCTCACGCTAACTTTAAAAGTGTATTAACGCGTTGATCTCTTTGTCAGAGAGATGTAGCATGTATGAGTATTTTTTTGTGCAGATCCCAATACTAGCACTTCGGGAGATTCATGCTACTCTGCTGAGAGTGAGCATTGGTCGTCATGTCATGCCAGTATCGAGAGTTCGGCTGGGAACACAACACGGAAAAAATACAAGGCAAATCATGCATTAGTTAATAATGCTGACATAAGATAGAATTCACAGAATATTTGGGATTGCTTGCACCATTCTGAATGAACTTCATCTATATACTGAGTCGTTCAATACATGTATGAGTAATGAGGTTTGAGCATTCATTTCTTTCGAATGGCCTTTACTCCTTTGCAGGATCACAGCATTAAATATAAGGTTTTACGATTTTGACCCTGAACTAAAAACCACCATCAACATTAAGTCCCCTGCTTAGCACGTAATGGTGACACTTTTGCGGGGTAAGCACCAGATGGTGAAAGACAAGACGAGATAGAGACGAGGAAAATAGGCTTACCAGGAGGAGTCGACCGTCGATGCCATGCGGGGCGGTGTTGCCGCGGCCGTGAGGCGGTGGGCCCAGCTTCCCTTCCCATGTTCGAAACCAAGAAGGTTTCCTTCTTTCGTTGGAATTCCGCCAAGCCTTCGTGTATAAAGGATGTCGACCCTTTCCCTTTTTTTTTTTTAATTTTCGTTTGCTCCAACTCCCTGCCGTCGTTGCTACTGCCATCAGCTATCTCCGTTGTCGAGTGCCCGTCAGCAGCAAGGTTAGTGCTCCACCACTTCTTCGTTTTTCGTTTTTTTTTTGTGTGGATGTAAACCCTAGTTTTAGGTGTAACTTCCTTGAACTTGAGAAAACCATCTCGTTACGAACGAAACTTCTTTTTTAGCCATATTGTAACGAACTCCACCAGTAGAATCAATATCAAAGTAGTTAATATTGCTAGAATCATTAGTAAAGCGAGCAAAGAATCCCGTGTAGATGTGTCGTTTTCTCCTTTACGTCTTTGTATGCAAAACCTAGCTTTAGGTTGCGATTGCGAATGCAACGTCCACGACAAGAATCTTGTAGACAAAAACCCTATTAGGCACGGCTGTGTGTGTTAGTTCCATAGCCAACACGATTGAGCAGGCCAAGAGAGTGATCGAACATTCCACGGTCAATAGAATGAACGAAGAGGCTAGGGGTGACCGAGCCTGCGGAGGTTCGATCCTGCTGTGGACGTTCATCCTGCGGCGTTTTTTTTTTGTGTATACTTCTTCATCCATCGGCTCCGACCATCATCACCCATATCACATCGCATGCATGCGTGATTCCTCTCTTAGTACAAAGTGATGACTCCTTTCTATTACGCTTCATTGTAGTTATTTGAAAGTGAATAAAGAAGCTCTCGTTAGGATGTCACCTGGGGATAATGTTGCTGCTAATCGGGAGGTGTTAACAACTCCAAAGACATGCCAAACATAGATGATGAGCTGTTTACCGTGCCTTTTCCAAATGTTAGAACTCATCCTGGCCATAAGTGGGTCCTGCTCACAGGCTCAGAAAATGAAGAGACTGCTCCGTCCGCTCTCCCGACACATGTGATGAGGTTATGTCGTCGGAGAAATGAATATCTGGCTTCTACTATTGATTTCAAGGTTTGCCACACTCCACTGAACTCTTATGAAGGATGGATGAGGCATATGTTTGGTAATGAGTGAATCATAGATGACTTGGCCAAGGCGCAGATTATTAAAGCTATCATGGCGTCTGCAACACTTCACATCAGGAAAGACGCTGTAGGTTTGATTACTTTCATTTCTCTATGGCGCTCTTCCACGCATACGGCTATATGTAGATGGGGAGAAATGATTATTACTTTGGAAAGCGTAGCCGTGTTGCTGAATCTACATGTTGCGGGAAGTTTCCACTATAAACTATCCATCGAAGAAAATTCTACCCTTGATGCTATACTTCGAAAGTCAGAAGAGTATAATCAACAGAAATATGGCGAGAAATGCTTTTACACTTGGTTGTGTCTCAATGGTTTCCTACAAGACCCAGGCCGGGCCAGGTACTGGAAGATGAACTCATCGTGGTCGCATTTCTGTCTTTGTGGCTGTCTAGGGACATCTTCGATGACGGCTCTGAGAAGAAGACTATAAGACACGATCTTGTCATGTTTGCCATAAAGTTGGCGAAAGGCGTGGTTCTACCTTTCGGTAGTTTATTCCTTGGATCGATGTACTCCCATCTGGATGCTTTGGCGATAGACATGCACGCTTCCAACGGGTACAAGAAAGTGGAGTCGTATGTTCACATAGCTTTCCTCCAAGCATGCTTATGGGAACACTTCAAAGATTATGCTCCCGTCCCTGCAGCTTCGTTTTCTAATTTGTATGGTGGTTCGAGAATACTCCGTTGGAAAAACAGACGACCAAAACCTGGGTTAAAGCTTATTGATTTTCTCGATAACGTGCACGCCATAGATTTCCGTCCATGGGGACCAGTTCATTCTTTTGTGGTTCAGCCAAAAACCTTTGCCACTGTTCCCAATACTGTGTTGCACACCGATAGAAAGGATATGAGCTCTGGAGATATCATATTTCTGCGAAGCTATACCCCGGGATATGTTCCAACTTATTTTGATGAACTCCTCACTGCGGTTCCTTACAATATTGACAGAGCCGCCCGTCAGATTGATCAAGGCATCTCGTTCGATCGTCCGACAATGCCTTCAAAGGAGCTTGTGCCGTCTGTTCTTGATGCTAGCCTCTTTGCAAAGAAACGGAGCCTTCCATTCCTGCGCCTCGAAAGAAAACCAGCGGCGACTGGAAAATATAAAATTTTCTGGAGGGAAGAGCTGTTAGCTTTTCAGAAGTTTCCGGAAGAAGTTATAACCGTTCCTCGTGGAGAGCCTACTCCCGAAATTTTAAAGCAGCATAAGCGATTGAAGCCATTTCCGGGTAAGCGAACCAGGGATGATACTTACTATGATTGCAGTCCCCAAGATGCAAGAGCGAAGTCTAAGAAGCAGGCAAGTGGACCTGTGATTCTCAATTCTTCCTATATGCAGGTACTTTAAGTTTTTCCTCTTTTAGTTCGCTGATTTTATTCGTCTTAGAAAATCTTTGCTAAATGTGTTTCTTACTCAAAATTA
This sequence comes from Papaver somniferum, assembly GCF_003573695.1. Classification (NCBI taxonomy): domain Eukaryota; kingdom Viridiplantae; phylum Streptophyta; class Magnoliopsida; order Ranunculales; family Papaveraceae; genus Papaver; species Papaver somniferum. The sequence goes on along the minus strand of NW_020621603.1, from coordinate 818,286 downwards.
AGGTCTCGGTAAGGAAAACTTTACGAGGCTGGCACACAGTCTTAACGCAACTTTATAGAAATTCGGCGATACTGAATCTCTTGAGGACGAAGACGAGGATGGCGAAGGTTCGGTCCACGACGAAGGAAGACTCTCCAAACGTAGTAAGGAGTTTGACCGTTCCAGTGAACCGGGAGGTGAGACTGTAACAGATACCAACCCTGAGGTCGAGGGAAATGACAATGCAGGAGCTACTGGGGATGTTACATCCGTGGTTGTGGATGCGCTTCCCTTTAAAGAGCTTCATGTGACCGACAAGACATTGGTTGTGCACTCCACCGCTGTCATCTTTGACCCTCCTTTTGACGCCCCTTTCGTGGATCATGTGTTGGTTGGGGGATTCAGCGTGCCAGCTAAGTATATGAAGAGTTATACACCAAGATATGGAAGAAGCATGGTCACATCGCTACTTCCACGAAACTTAAAAGTCGCCTTGCACTAGTCAAACGTGTCGAAGAAGCTTTATCTTCCATTTACAGCATGAGCATCGTGACTGGGCGCACTGTTTCTGAAGAGGTGGTTTCGAACTGGGAATTCCACCAAGATATGTTAGTGAAGTAAGAGTTTAACGCCTCTTGGTTCTGCGAAGGATTTGATGAAATCCAGAGGTTTCAATGCGAAATGGAGGATGTTCCATCTATGGACTTCATTACTCAGCAAGAGGCAGAAGTCGAGCGATTGTCTCAGGAGTTGAAGCTGAAGCAGACTGCTCTTCAGAACATGAAAGATGATTTTTCCAAGAAGACAAAGTTGTTGCTGGATGACTTCCCTTGAATAATTTATGCTTTTCCTTTCATTTTAGGCGTCTTTGAGTGACGTGGGGAATTTCTTTCATGTTTTGATAATTTATTTATTTTTTTGAACTAGCAAGTGATTGCTTTTTATGAAGATATTTGAATTTGATTTTGGGATAATTTTATGAGTAATATTTATGAAAGGAATTATGACTGGGTCAATAGAAATTCTAGAAATTCTCATTTTTGGATGCAAGCAATGTATCTTAGAGAAATTGTGTATGTTGCATGAAAATTGCAAACATCACATGAAAGGAAACCATGTAAAGCGAAACATATGATGGATATTGAGAACGATAGTGACTTCATTATCAAAAATGGGACGTGTGTGTCGAGTCCCCAGTAAATTTCCAAAGACTTCTCGTACAAATAATTGTTTTAATGAGACTTACTTGTTGACGAGGTCCCAATGATCGAAATTGGGCTTTCCCAGATGTAGATGGTGTATTTTCGACAAAGGGTAAAATTGTAAAACCATAATTGTAGGTACTCCTGATCCAGCAATCAGATGAGTATTGAGACTTATGTCTCTCGTCGAAATCATGAAAGCTCGTTCCATAAGAATCTTCGGCTGAGAATATTATCTCTCAGAGTATATGTGGATGTGCAGTCTCTCAGCTGAGGCAACGACATATCTCATAAATACTGAGCAATTAAAGTAATTATTTCTATATAGAATTGAATAATTGGACGGCTGCTAGACAGCTTGCCTGCTAGTGTAGAGCAATAACGTCTTCAGGATGCAACAATGTTTTCCTTGACTATATAAAAGAAGTATGACGCTTCAACAAGCTCATATCTCTCAATAAACAAATAATTAATGCTCCTAGACAGCATGCCTGCTAGTATAGAGCCATCAATTAATTATTTCTAATCGTTAAATAAATATTCAGAAATATTCTACGATTCTTCATAATATTTCATCACTTCAATTCGTGATAAATATTCAACGAACGGGCATTTGAGTTGCTATCGAGTAAGCCCCGACCAAAATGGTGCAAGTGTACTCAGCAATAATGCACTAACGAGCACCTGAATGCACAAACGAGCATTTCAAAACACGAAAGAACGATGAACCTATGCAAAATAGGAAGAAAATAATAAATAATAATAAAATATTCATCAAGGCGCTAGGGGGCTGGGCCCACCGGACGGCCGGTTGTGTCGTGGCCACTCCCACGCCTAAGTTTATATTTTATCATATTTTTTATTATTTTCCTTGATCTCATGAAAATCTCTTCATTTGAGCAAATATCCTTCGTTTTATGAAAACTTCTTAAATTCATGAAATTTCCTTCAATTCATGAAAAGTAATATAAAATTAGGGAAACTCGTGGGACTGGGCCCTAACCGGCAGGTCATGCCTTAGCCGGTCCCACACGCCCCTTATTTTATTATTATTATTTTTTATGTTTTCCTTATCTCATGAAAACTCCTTGATTTCAACAAATTCCTTGGTTTTATGATATTTCCCTAAAATCATGAAAAATATTATAAAATTAGAAAAAGTGCCTTGGAACAGGCTCTTTGGCCGGCCGGCCATGCCTAGGCCATAGCCGGTCCCACACTTCATGATTCCTTCATTTTTATTATTATTTTCCTTCATCTCATGAAGTTTTCTCAGTTGCAGCAAAAATCCATGATTTCATATTTTCTCAAAATATTGCTCAAACGCACACTAGAAAATATCAAATTCTCAGGACTGAGACACGAACACTATGATAACATGAGCATATTACCTTGACCTACCAAGGTTGGCTATGTGGCTTGCAAGGATCCGGTCCCATGCATTTTCACGATTCGACCTAATTGGCGCAATTGCACGTATTAGGTCCAAAACTCTTTCAAACAACTTGGAACTTCATAAAATGATCGTCAGTCAATCCCATGACCACTCAGTGTCGGTTTGATGACTCTTGGTCGGTCCCTCATCTCTTCATAATTATTTAGGTTTTATTACCTAGGATTCAGACGAGCATTATTTTTAATAAATGATTAAACCAGCATTTAATCATCCTTTTACCAACTGATCTTCAAGGAACTTTGGTATTTTGCTCAGTTGAGCATCTGGGTGCTACATGGTCGATTCATCATCCCATGTAGCCGGTCCCTCCTTCATTTCATAAATGATTTTCAATAAATAATCAATTAATCATCAATTCAGCAATTGTTCAAAATTAGGGTTTTGAGTCCAAGGTTCATAATTCCATATTCAAACACTAAATTTTATGTTGATCTCATGATCAACACTCTAATTAATTATACTTAGTTCGGTTGCCAGTATTTTAAATTAATATTTATTTGGTCCTGCTACCAATACTTCATCAAATGAGCAACATTCGCTCAGACGAGCAATATTTGCTCAGACTAAGGAATATTAGTTCAACTATCAATATTCAGTAATTCATCAAACGATCAATATTTTCTCAGATGAGCAACATTTGCTCGCATCAAGGAATATTGGTTCAACTATCAATATTCAACGACTCACCAAATGAACAATATTTGTTCACTTTATCTATCAACATTTATTCGAGAATTATTCCTCTGTCTCAACAGACACGCTCAATTCGTGAGTCTCGGAACATTAAAAAATCACGTTCAACTCAGCAACACAAGGACTCATCGTCCCACGAAGTCGGCAACTGACTAACTAAAACCACGAGACATCAATCGTGTCACATATGGGGATATTAACTAGGGTTTTGGTCTGGCGGTCTACGGCACGTGTGTTCATACACACGACGAGAATGTGAGCAAGTCGTGCAATCAGTTGGAGGAGTTAGCAAAGTAGTGGATGGAAAATCAACCAAGTCTCCGCACGATGAACAACTGGGTTTGACACGATTTCCCACCTCCCCACTCTTTGACTCCAGCAACTGTCACACTTCATGGGATCAAGGTGTTTATAATTCCAGCAGTATAAATAAGTCTCGGAATCATGATTGAAAAAGACATGAATTTCTCGACAAGTTCATACAGACAATCTTTCGTCTACACGAACTCATCGTCTGAGAAATCACTCTCAATTGAGAAAACTCAATCATTCAGAACTTTATTACGTAGAACACACAACACACCTAGAATCTCGATCACCACTGATCTCACATATTTCTCAGCTTCTCTCCTACAGATCTAACCATCCTATCTTGTGACCGAATTTACTCTAGAACGACCATTGTCTTGGTTTAGGCCGGAGTACTACAGATTGATCTCTCGAATTCAAAGCACTCCCTTCTTGCAGTGCATATGTGTGAGGTTGGACATTTCGCTCGGTTCAAGGAGTTTCCTCCGTACGGTCGTCTCCTCAATTCCGTAAAAACCAGCAACTCGTTTTGCCCCATCTACAGATTGGTGACCACAGTGGGAGATCATTCTCTCGGTTACAATCTCAATTCTCATAAAGATGGTTGATCTTAGGTTAGGTTCAGTTACGAATCCTAACGCAAATAATGCTCTCACTAGCAACAACAGTGGTGGTGCTCCAGTCGATCATGCTCCCAATAGCGGCGCTACTGATACCACCCCTCCTCAAGCCAACGCTGGAAACAATCCTATTTTCGGGCGGTCTCCTGAGGAAGTCAGAAGGGATCCACCTACCATAACTGATCTCATGAAGATTCAAGAGACTCTCGCCAAAAATCAGATAGAGATGGCTACGACACAGAAAGAGCTATGCTCTCACCTCAAGAATCTCACAGACAAGTTATCACCTGAGTAAACTCAGACCCAGCGTCAGAAAGAGAAAGAAAAAGAAAAAGCCAAGGAAACATCCCCAACTGTCGATCCTGACGCCTCTACAGTCTCTCCAATTGATGTGCTAGATGACGATGAAGCCTGCAAAGCTGCATACACCCCACCGTCGAAGGAACCATCCAGTTTCATCACTCGTGAAGACCTGGAACGCCTTTTGGAGGATCGTGGAAAAGAAAAGACGTCTTCTGTCCACCGTCACCAACCTCCATACCCTGCTGCCACGCAAAGGATTCCTCTGCCAAGAGGTTACACCTCTCCAAAATTCAACCTTTATGATGGAACGTGCAATGCTCGAGAACATGATTCTCCATTTCTGGAAGTGTTGGGTGAACATGAGCACAACCATACTGTCCGTCTGAAGGAATTTTCAAAGTCTCTGAAAGGCAGGGCATATACCTGGTACAACAACATCGCACCAGGAAGTATCAAAAGTTGGGGAGAAATGGTTAATGCTTTCTACAGAAATCATTTCTTCGTTTCAGAGCAAATCACCCTCTCTGATCTCGGAAGGATGTTTCAAAGAAGCAACGAACATCCTAACGAATATGTGAAAAGTTTCAGAGTTTAAGCTTTGGATTGCCATGACCCAAATGTCACGGAGAAACAACTCGTGGACTTGTGCATCAATGAAATGATTCCAGTTTACAGAGCTTTATTGGATAATCTCAGGTTCCAGACTTTCTTAGAACCTCATGAAGCGGCTAAGAGATCAACAACTACTGCACCTACTTTATTGGAGAGAGCTAAGACTACAAAAGCTGAAGAACCACGAGAAACTCGAGGTAGCAGATGTCTAATCAACAAGCAGTACAATTTCCAACCTTCCACAAATGTTGTTACAGAAGGGAGCAAATGAAAGGTCGACCCGCAGTGCAAACATGCTTCTTCAACTCCTTCAAAGACATAAAGGAAGGATAATACGCAAATTCCTGCTCAACACACAGAAGCTGATCCAGATGCACTTGATTTCCTCTGCTCAATTGAGGAAGTTATTGAACTGCTGGATGCATGGGTTCAAGACGGCGCAATCAAACTTCCATATGTCAAGAAAGAACCAACTGAAGAGGTCATGGAAAATCCTCGTTACTGTTGCTTTCATAGGTTCTTCAACCATCCCACAAGTGATTGCATAACTTTGAAGCGCATATTTACAGAAAAGATCGAATCGGGAGAACTCAATTTGGGGACTGAGGGAGTACACAGAGATCATCTCCCAGTCAGAACCTTTACTCTCTCTGAACCGCCTGTCAAAGAAGCAGTTCAATCTTTAATCGAACATATCTGTGAATTGATGTACTTATCAAGAGCTCAAAGGAAGGACATGTTTGCTGCATTGAACCACATCGTGTCAGGAAAGCGTTTGTTGATTCAAGAGAATTCCCCGAGCCTTCAACAACAGACAAAGAAATGTACGATTGGGACTTCTCACCACAGTCCATCTCAAAGGAAATGAGTTCAAAAGAGCAATGATCGATGTTGGCACGGCTGTCAATGTTATCCCTCTGAAAACTCTCAGAGCTGCTGATATCACACGACAAGAAGTCGTTCATGCTCCGACCTCAATCATAGATCATAAAGGGACGCTTAGATATGCTTACGGTTACATCATTCTCAGGATGAAGGTAAATTCAACTTGGACATAAGCCAAATTTTACATAATCCGAGAAGATCCAGGGTATGACATGATCCTTGGACGTGCGTGGGTTCATACTGGAAAGGTAACCCCCAACACCTTCAACTTTGATTGGACACTTCTCCGTTGAGGAAAACTCTGATTCGGAATAAGAAACAGAGGATACTCCACTTGAGTACCTGAAGGAGGTCAAAGCACTGACGGAGCTGACACAAAATTCTGAAAAAAATGCAAATGCTTTCATCAAAAGGTTTCGCGATCAGTCAAGTCTTATTCCTACGCATGTGTCCATATTATCATTTTTCAAACATGCTGCTTTGGTTCGAGTGCTCTACTCCACTAACAACTTAGCAATTTCAAAATGATATGAATGGATAACCTCGCATCAGCAATATTTCACTAAATGGTTAAGCTCAGAGCTTCTTCAAATTGGGCATACTATCAGAAAGTTTATTGTTGAAGACATAGCTAAGCATGACAAACAATATCTCAAATATTATACATTGCATGAGTGTCCATACATACCACATCCATGGAACTCTTCTACACAGAGGATTCCGAATCAGCATAAGATATTCAGAGCACGGACGATCAAGGCTAACAAGTTCCAAGAAGGAGATTTAGTTCTCAAGGCAACTAAACACAACTTTCATTCTGCAAAGAACTCCAACTGGGAAGGACCTTTTATGATCTCTAAGTCTGTTGCTGGTGGATACTACAAATTGATCTACATGGACGGCAAGGAGACTGTAGCAGTAATACACGAGAATTGGCTCAAGGCCTAAGGTTTTGGATATTCGAGGTATTGGATGTTCAAGGCATGAACACCCCAAATATTTGGCATTTAGAATTTTCTTTCATTGTATTTCAATTCCTCCAAAATGTTTGCAATACTTGCATTCAGTAATATAAATCCAACAATTTATCAAAATTCAGTTTACTTAAAGAAAATCTCTATCAGATCCAAAGAAAATCCTCAATCATCTACCTATCCAAAATCAATCAAAACCAAAACTAAAACCTCACAACTCTTAGAAGTTCAGAAGTTCAAGATGTTATAGCACTGCTCGGTCAAACTCGCATGCGTTGCTATATCAAGCATGTTTGTCAATGTTAGTGATCAAAACTATAATTCTTGATTTCTAGTCTATTATAGCTAAGTCTCGGACTAGGATAGTAAGTGTAGTTGAGCTCAAGGACTTCATGGAGATTCATCATACAAGTGAAGAACTACTCAAGGAACCGGTGGAACTTCTCGACAAAAATGTATGTGAAGACTTGAACTTATCTATCACCCAAAAGTCTATCTATTCTATCTCCTACTTCTTGAGACAAAAGTCGTATGCTATATATATAGACTTAGATTATACACATTTGGTATTTCGATCCGAGTATACCTCACCTATCTATATCTCAAAATATGTGTTGGTAAGCGTTTCGCTTCGACCATGTTTTTCTTTACCTAGTGACGCAAGTCATGTATGTTTCAATCATCTTGAAAATTTCTTTGACGAGAAATAGTGTACCAACTATATAACGTCCTCTAAGAATGTTTCAATGATTGAAATGGGAGTTTAGATTACATAACCATAGTGGACATAAGCATGTTGTGGAAACATATATGCGCAGAAGTCCCATACTGGAAATCGGCTAGTATCCAAGTCCGCGAACTCAGTCCGCGAACTGCCGAAGTTCTCAAACCCGAGAATTTCTGCTGAGTTATCAAATTATTCTGCGTGAGCCAAGTCCGCGAACCCAGTCCGCGAACCAGCGAAGCTCTCGAACCCGAGAATTTCTGATGGAGTTTGAAAACTCTTTCCAACACTTCAAGTCTGTGAACCTAGTCTGCGAACTTTTGTAGGTTATATATATAAAGATGATTTCTGAAGTTAACTCATAAAGACTAAGGAATGCTTTTGCAAACCGTGGCTATAAAGTTCATGAACCGATTCATGTGAATCAAATCATCTTTGCTTCAATTGTGTCTTGTGTAGTACATGAGATTTGCTTGCAATTGAACAAATCTCTATCTAGTTCACGTGAGTCATTTGAAAAAGTTATGGTGAAGAAGAAAGTGGTTGGTACGAAATTCTCAAATGGCTAACCTTTTGGTTGACTATTATTGAACCAACTATGCACACGTTTGGGTACGGTTAACAAATCTAGAAGCGTGATTTTCATTTGTGTATAACAAGCTGATTTCGATCTAACGGTTGAGATATATTAGCTTGAATCTAAATCAGGTTTTCATCTAACGGTGGACAGCGTTTGCTTTGTGAGCAAGGTGAAACCCTGATTTGAAAGACTATATAAGGGGACATCTAGCAGACTCCACAAACTAATTCCCACACATCCGTGTGATACTAGTTTGTGTACTAGAGTCGATTCTCCTTTAACCTTTGGTTTTCTTCTTCTAAAACCAGGTTAACGACTTAAAGACTTCATTGGGATTGTGAAGCCAGACCGATACTACCTTTATCGTAGTTGTGTGATCTGATCTTGCATCTTCTATCGTACGAGTACAATCATATTGATTGGCTTGATATCGTGAGAATTCTCTGATAGGAAAGATATAAAAGTAATCACAAACATCTTCGTATCAACGTTTGTGATTCAACGACGTCTTGTTTCGCTACCATACGATTAAGATTGTTGTGAGGTGATTGATTAATCTAGGATGTTCTTCGGGAATATAAGACCAGATTATCAATTGGTTTCTGTTCACCTTGATTATATATCAAAAAAAGAAACAAAAACTTTAGGGTTTTTCTGTGGGAGACATATTTATCCTTTGATAGACTTGTCTGTGTGAGACATATTTGTTTATTGTTAAAGCCTGCGATTTTGGGTCGTAGCAACTCTTAGTTGTGGGTGAGATCAGCTAAGGGAATAAAGTGCTTAGTATCCTGCTGGGATCAGAGACGTAAGGGTGCAACTGTACCCTGGATCAGCGGGAGACTGATTTGGGTTCAACTACAGTCCAGTCCGAAGTTAGCTTGGAGTAGGCTAGTGTTTGTAGCGGCTTAATAAAGTGTGTATTCAATATGGACTAGGTCCCGGGGGTTTTCTGCATTTGTGGTTTCCTCGTTAACAAAACTTCTGGTGTCTGTGTTATTTCTTTTTGTATTATATTTGTTTATGTAATAGAAATAATACAGGTTGTGCGTTTGATCTAATCAATTGGAAATCCGACCTTTGGTTGTTGATTGATATTGATTGAACCATGGGAATTGGTCCCGTCCAAGTTATTCCTTGTATTTGATTAGTACTCACAGTTTCCGTTTGAAGAAATCAAATAAGGATTGAGATATAAACTCGTCGTTATAATTTTAATTGATTGAGTCTTGTTGATTCTCTTAAAAGTGTATTCGATTTTGTCCATACAGATTGCTAAGCGAAATACTGGGTGGTGTTGTTAGACCCCCGCTTTTTCAATTGGTATCAGAGCAGGCAAACACGTTCAAGACCTTACAAGTCTGTGTTTGTAGCGATCTGACTCTATGGAAAAGAGTACCATCTATGTTAACGCAATACCAGTTCAGAGACGTTCGGGTAAGTTTCAAAGTTCTGAAACTTCTGAGAAAAACTCTAATCCTTGTTCATCTACTGAATCTACGTTCGACTGGAAAAAAATATCTTGATGAACAGTTGGATGATCTTTCTAACGATAGTGATTCAGAAGAAGTATAGAGTGTTGATGAGGAAGTCTCTCAATATATCAAGTTGTTCGACTGTGCTTTAAAAGAAATGAAGTCAACAACTTGTCTGAGGAAATACATGGGTCCTCTCTGTCAAGAAAACAAAAAGTTGAGAAAACTATTTAAAGGTTATGATGGTGGATATAAGCTCTTACAATCTACCGTTAAAGACCATAAAGAAGAGGTTCACTCAAAAATTACTGAATGTCATAATCTTCGTCACAACCTTTTCGTGTTTAAAGAAAAGCGGGGGTCTAACAACACTAGAAGATAATTTGAAAAGGTTCAATACTAGCTCTTGATAAATTGAAATCTAGCTCTTGGAATCTGATCTTGCAACTGCTCTTGATAAATTGAAATCACTAGAAGATAATTTGAAAATGTTCAATACTAGCTCTACAAAATTATCTTCTATGATTGGATCATGTAGAAAACATCGTGATACACGTGGTCTGGGCTATAAAGGAATAGACGCTCCAATCTCTAGTAAGATTAAATTTGTGAAAGCCATTGATAATTCTCCATGTGAAAAACCTTTGGGAGCTTGCAATGTTTCTAAAAACAAGGACTCATCTCCTTCTAAATCCGCTCATAAGAGAACATTAAAAAATAAGCCCTTTAACTGCTATTACTGTGGGAACAGGGGACATTCTGAGCAAAGATGTCGTCTTCGATTACGGAATGAAAAACTTCGTAACATTCTTACATGGATGTCTAAAGAAGTTATTAAACCAATATCACACATTGTTGGAATAAAAGGCAGCTCCTATCCTCAAAGGATATATAATGATAAGTTCTTTCTCAACTGTTTACTCAAAACAAAGAGTGTCTACTGTTAGAGCATTGCTCGGTTAAACCCACTAGCGTTGGTGTGTCAAGTTAGTTTTCAATTTTAGTTTCCAAAATGCATTCTTGATTTAGCATACTAAATATAATTTCGTACTAGTTTAGGTCTAAGAAGTTGAATCGAAGCTATCCTTAAAGGATGAAGATTGAAGATTGAAGGCTACAAGAAGACATCAACAATTACTTCATCAACAAAGGTATGTGATTGATTTCATTTGTATTCTTTCTCAATTCTACCTTTCTAATCTATCGAGATAAATGCTCACTCTATGGAACAATTCATATGACGGTAAATGTACATTTATGTATATATACTTGAGGTTATTTGTTTCATGACTTTGGTGATAATAACCTTTATCCCATAAAGGATCTCATGTGATAGTGAATGAGCTTGCGAATCCAATGAGCCAAGAATCACTCAATTCCGATTTATAACGACAAAGTTATGAGCGATTTAAGTTCATTAGTAGGAAACATTCCATGGGCTTTGGAGTGGTCCGCGAACTTGGGCCCAATACGTGACTAAAAGGGATTTTTGGTCAAGTTGGTGATGTTTCCTTATCAAGGCAAGTTAGCTATTGGTCCAAACACTTTTGATTACCATATTAAAGTGTTTGTGATTCCTGTCTAAGTTAAAATGTGATTTATTCACATAAATATAATTTTTGCTAAATAAGTTATTTATTTAATTATTTTGGCAAGAGTTTTAACTTAGGAAAGACTCCCATATTTATGAGAGTCTTGTAAAAGGAAAATAGCTTTGCATAGCTTCCAAGCTATTGTTCATTATAAATAATGAGTTCGTGAGTTTACACGTTTTTCATCCCTTTGGAAAATTGGCGTAAACTCTATAGGTTGTTTTCCATGTCTTCTGTTCTTCGTGAACAAGAGTGAGATAAAAGTCTTTGTATTAGGGATCACAAAGCCAAGTTGGATTTAATCCTCGTGATTGATCATACAACTTGTAATCTAGGTTTTTCACCTCTTGTCTATTCTAAGGTTTTCTCTTCTGATATAAAACCATTCAAGAGTTGTTGATCATAAGCCCTAGGTTTTGATAGATTTCAGTTTCCGATCGTATACCAACACTTGTTAGTCGAAATAGGAAGCTAGAAAGAAAACTTCTATTGAGGCATCTCGTAAAAATCCTTGAGAAGTTTTAAACAAGATACCTCTAGATTTATTCTAGTTGTTCTTGTTGTAGAGTTATTAGGTTTCTCTTCCCTTTATTGAAGAGTATAATAATCCCTAATGTACAAGTTTGTTTTGATATTACTTTTACCTAGTAATTGTTTTTATCAAAATAAGCACAAGATTTCCAAAACCTTGATTTACATCTAAAGGGAAATCAAATCGGTGTTTTGTGCAAACAAAATATCGAATCGTATCAATCGTGGTGGTGTATCTTCTAAAGAGAACTTTGGGTTCTGCTAGAAGATTTGTGTGAAGAGTTCCTAAAGAGAATCGGTATTCTGCTAGGAGTTCTACAAGTGCTGAAGAAGGTATTACATCTAGTCCGAATAGGTAGCAGGAATTTGGTGTAACAACTTATAATCAGTGTGTGTTTATTCTGGACTAAGTCCCGGGGTTTTTCTGCATTTGCGGTTTCCTCGTTAACAAAATCTGGTGTCTGTGTTATTTCTTTTCCGTATCATATTTTATTTATATAATTGAAATAATACAGGTTGTACGTTAATCAATCATAGTTGTTAAATCCGACCTTGTTTGTTGGATAAGACTTGATTGATCTTGAACAATTGATTTTGTTATTTTCACATTGTTAGACCAGTCTGGACTAACCCTATTTCAAGTGGACACTGTGTTGAAATATTCTTTTAGTGATTGTTGTTTAAAGAGGTTTATACACTGTGGATATTGAATAGGTTGTGATTAAAACAAAAGACTTTGTTTCAAGAGATTCACACTAAAATAAGGTTTACGGACTTGTTTCTGTTTAACTTTGATTGTGTTGAAATAGAGATATTAAACTCTTTGATATACTTTACTCTAGATTGAGACTGACTGTCTAGTTGATTCTCTAGAAAGTATACTGGAGTTTGTCTATTTAGATTGCCAAACGAAATATTGGTTGGTGTTGTTAGACCCCCGCTTTTTCATCTACATCAACAAAAGGAAGAATAACAAAAGTGTGACTGATTCCGTGAGTCCCTCAGGAAAGAGAAGAAAACATAGAAGAAAGAAATAAGAACTATGTTCCTCTTCCTTTGTAAAAGAAGGTTGTGGATCCAAGTCTTCCAAATCAGATTTCTTACATGTCAACAATCGAGTATCTGATCTGAAGATTAGCATAAACAAACTCAGACGAAATATCAAGAAAACATGGAAAGCTGTTAATCCAGGTACTCCTGAATCTCCTCTTGATAATTCTTCTTCAACTGATCCAGGTAACTTAAATATCATTGAAAAGAAAAAGGGAGAAGTGAGTATTGATGAGCAAGATGCTCATCTTATTACACCCTGACATGTTCATTTTGCATCTCCTTTTAAATAATAATAAGAGGGGATGCTCATGATTCTCGGGATTTTCATTTTGGGAAAGCTGTAAGGATTGCACTATGTTCAGACTTATGTTTTCAGAGTCTTTTTACTCCGTTTAGTCCTCAACAATTTTTCTCTTGGGCTTCTTTGGCCTAGCATGGGCTTTGGTCCCTAGTTCGCGCACCAACCCACACGAAAGTCGCATTTCCTGGGGTTTGAGAGAATACCTTATATACATATATATAATGAAGTCCAAAATAACAAGAAGATTTACTAGGTCTTTTTGGGTGCACGATGGAAGAAAGCAACAAAGTTGATAATGTTGAGTTATGTCCTATTAATATCTCGTGTTTTCATGCTCTTGATCATGTAAACAATGACAAACTACCAGTTCAGATTTCTTCACAATTGGTAGGAAATCTATTGGATATTTCGAGGTTGTACGAGAACAACTCGGTATTGCAACCATGAACCTTGATTTTCTGAAAGGCGAGCTTAAAAAGGCGACTGAGGAGCTCGTTCACGTTCAATCCCTGGTTGCAGACAGGATTCAGGTTTTATCTAACTTGTTTCATTATTACCTAGGATGTCTTCTTTTTGGTTTAGTTGGAAGAATAACTAGTGCTTTGAATAGCGATGATTGTGACTACACATAGCTATTATTTTCATCTTCTTGTATTATTGTTTAGGTTTATTTGGTTTTAAATTCTAAAAATATTTGGAGGATGATGGTTTGCAATATTTAATTTTGTGGTTTGTTATATTGCAATGTGTTATGGGATTTTGGGGTTTACGTCCGTGAACTATGTTGTCCCATATTTTGTCAAAAGTAAAGTCGTTCATGATCGGTATTCATGTATTGATTTAAGGATGAATAGACTTTTGAAAAACACAAAAGTTAAGCCTATATTGCCAATTTTTTGATGGAAGATAGGTTAAAATCTTTTGTTAACAAGGATAAAGTCTATTATTGTTATGCAAATAATGATTGAAAATAGAATAGATCCTTGTGTATTCCGCAGTCTTCATTGATTCATATCCCATGTAATACTGTGAGGCTCCGTAATATGTCTAATGTTGAGCACGATACGACTAAGTTGATTACTTTTGATTAGCTTGGTTGGTTGTTCCATAATATATTTTATGTTGAGCTTTTCTGAACTAAATTAATCATCTTTTGATTATTTAGTTTTTGCTCCGTAAGTTCTCTTATGTCGAGCAAAACAAATGACAATTAAATTGATTACTTTTGTGATTAATTTGGTTGTTTGTATTCCAATTAGATTAATTATGGGTTCTCTTGTAATTAATCTAGTTGAGCATTCATATATTCCGTAAGATTCGTCTTTTGTTGAGTATATGAACGACTATCCTAATCATTGTCTAATGGTTTTGGTAGTCATATGTTCCATAAGTTTTCTCATGTTGATCATAAATAATTAAGTTGAGCACTTTTGTGTTTAATTTGATTGTGTATTCCGATTAAATTAATCATGGGTTTACTTGTGATTAATTTGATTGAGTTTTGGATATAAAAATCATTCTCATGGTTTTTGGTGTCCAATAAAAATCCTTCTTTTCTCTCGAAGTTAAGGTCGCTCTTGTTGTTCCCTTGGGAATAACATCAAATGGGGGAGAGTTCTTTTGAACTTGTGCTTAATGGTCATATCTTGAGGGGTGTGCGGCTGTGGAATTTTAGAGGGCTTATCTTGTATCTCTAAACTCCTTGATGAATGCTATTAGCTTCGGCTATATGATTGCATCTAAATTAAGCTGATGTGTGTCCTTTCTTTTAGTCATGAAATGTCTCTTGTGAAAATTTCATTATGATCCCGTTCTTGTACCTTTGCCAATTTTATTGACAAAAAGGAGGAGAATTAATATGTAGTTCACACTACAAATACATATGGTTTTTGGATCATTGTGTAAGGGGGAGTGGTTTCCATGATCGAGATGGAGTATTGACTAAGGGGGAAGTTGTGATACAATTGGACTTTGACACTGTGTAATAATACTATGACACTTTATAACAATGATCGAGACCAATGCTTTCTCATTGTTATAGCTACGGATCTTCAACAACGGTGATGCTGAACTTACAACCTTTGGGATCATTGGAGTACTTGGAAGTACGAAGATTTCAAGGAATGTTGAAGATTAGACTTATGGAATATGAGCTATTTAAGTTTCATTATCTTTTTTGTATTCCATATGTATTGCTAATTTTGTCACTAAAATTGACAAAGGGGGAGATTGTTAGAGCACTGCTCGGTCAAACTCTCATGCGTTGCTATATCAAGCATGTTTGTCAATGTTAGTGATCAAAACCATAAGTCTTGATTTCTAGTCTATTATAGCTAAGTCTCGTACTAGGATAATAAGTGTAGTTGAGCTCAAGGACTTCATGGTGATTCATCATACAAGTGGAAGAACTACTCAAGGAGCCGGTGGAACTTCTCGACAAAAAGGTATGTGAAGACTTGAACTTATCTGTCATCTCAAAAGTCTATCTATTCTATCTCCTACTTCTTGAGAAAAAAGTCGTACGCTATATATATAGACTTAGATTATACACATTTGGTATTTCGAGCCGAGTATACCTCGCCTATCTATATCTCAAAATATGTGTTGGTAAGCGTTTCGCTTCGACCATGTTTTTCTTTACCTAGTGACGCAAGTCATGTATGTTTCAATCATCTTGAAAATTGCTTTGACGAGAAATAGTGTAACAATTATATAACGTCCTCTAAGAATGTTTCAATGATTGAAATGAGAGTTTAGATTACATAACCATAGTGGACATAAGTATGTTGTGGAAACACATATGTGCATAAGTCCCATACTGGATATCGGCTAGTAGCCAAGTCCGCGAACTCAGTCCGCGAACTGCCGAAGTTCTCAAACCCTAGAATTTCTGCTGAGTTATCAAACTATTCTGCGTGAGCCAAGTTCGCGAACCAGCGAAGCTCTCGAACTCGAGAATTTCTTCTAGAGTTTGAACACTCTTTCCAGTATTTCAAGTCCGCAAACCTAGTTTGCGAACTTGTGTAGGTTATATATCTAAAGATAGTTTCTGAACTTAACTCATAAAGACTAAGGAATTCTTTTGCAAACCGTGGCTATAAAGTTCATGAACCGATTCATTTGAATCAAATCATCTTTGCTTCAATTGTGTCTTGTGTAGTACATGAGATTTCCTTGCAATTGAACAACTCTCTAACTTGTTTACGTGAGTAATTTGAACTAGTTATGGTGAAGAAGAAAGTGGTTAGTATGAAATGCACAAATGGCTAACCTTTTGGTTGACTATTATTGAACCAACTATGCACACGTTTGGGTACGGTTAACAAACCTAGAAGCGTGCAATTTATTTGTGTATAACAAGCTAAGATTTCGATCTAACAGTTGAGATATATTAGCTTGAATCTAAATCAGGTTTTCATTTAACGGTGGATAGTGTTTTCTTTGTGAGCAAGGAGAAACCCTGATTTGAAAGACTATATAAGGGGACATCTAGAGAACTCCACAAACTAATCCCCACACGTCCGTGTGATACTAGTTTGTGTGCTAGATTCGAGTCTCCTTTAACCTTTGGTTTTCTTCTTCTAAAACCAGGTTAACTACTTAAAGACTTCACTGGGATTGTGAAGCCAGACCGATACTAGTTTTATCGTAGTTGTGTGATCTGAACTTGCATCTTCTATCGTACGAGTACAATCATATTAATTGGCTTGAGATCGTGAGACTTCTCCGATAGGCAAGATATAAAAGTAATCACAAACATCTTCGTCTCATCGTTTGTGATTTCACGACGTCTTGTTTCGCTACCATATGATTAATATTGTTATGAGGTGATTGATTAATCTAGGCTTTTCTTCGGGAATATAAGACCGGATTATCAATTGGTTTCTGTTCACCTTGATTACATATCAAAAGACGAAAGAAAAACTTTTGGGTTTTTCTGTGGGAGACAGATTTATCCTTTGATAGACTTGTCTGTGTGAGACAAATTTGTTTATTATTAAAGCCTGCGATTTTGGGTCGTAGAAACTCTTAGTTGTGGGTGAGATCAGCTAAGGGAATCAAATACGTAGTATCCTGTTGGGATCAGAGGCGTAGGGGTGCAACTGTAACTTGGATCAGTGGGAGACTGATTGGGGTTCAATTACAGTCCAGTCCGAAGTTAGCTTGGAGTAGGCTAGTGTCTGTAGCGGATTAATACAGTGTGTATTCAATCTGGACTAGGTCCCGGGGTATTTCTTCATTTGCGGTTTCCTCGTTAACAAAACTTCTGGTGTATGTGTTATTTCTTTTCCGCATTATATTTGTTTATGTAATAGAAATAATACAGGTTGTGCGTTTGATCTAATCAATTGGAAATCCGACCTTTGGTTGTTGATTGATATTGATTGATCCTTAGACATTTGTCTTTGGTACCGTCCAAGTTATTCCTTGTATTTGATTAGTACTCACAGTTTCTGTTTGGGGAAATTAAATAAGGATTGAGATATAAACTCGTCGATATACTTTTAATTGATTGGGTCTTGTTGATTCTCTTAAAAGTGTATTCGAGTTTGTCCATACAGATTGCTAAGAGAAATATTGGGTGTTGTTGTTAGACCCCCGCTTTTTCACAAGATATTATGGAAAAGAAATCAAAGAAAAACAGCAAAGAAATTTTTTTTGCTCCTCTACATCCTTCAAGACTTGTAAAGCCGCCTTATCCATGTTCAATTCTTCTGTCAGCCGAGCAATCTTCTCTTCTTTCTCCATCACAGCATCGTCGGGAAAGGAGATGTTATTCTCGCATGAGTCCTTGATGACATCTATCTTCTTACGAAGCCACTTTACGTTGAAGCCAAGTCTTTCACAATTCTCCAAGTTGAACTCCCAATCAAAGAGTACATCTGGAGTAACAATATTTCTAGCCGTACTGAATATATCACTTATAATATGCAAGATAGAACTTACTTGCATTGTTTAGAAATAAGAACGCTTAGGGTCTCTGGTAATGATGATGTGACCGAACTTCCTCCATATTTTCTTGTACGAATCTGCATATCCAACAGGGACGCTGAATCCACCAACT
Source organism: Papaver somniferum (assembly GCF_003573695.1). Classification (NCBI taxonomy): domain Eukaryota; kingdom Viridiplantae; phylum Streptophyta; class Magnoliopsida; order Ranunculales; family Papaveraceae; genus Papaver; species Papaver somniferum. The sequence goes on along the minus strand of NW_020621603.1, from coordinate 799,932 downwards.
AGTACATGGTATGGGAGTGACGTATCAAACGGAGGATCAAAAGAAACTCCTGCACTTGGGTATTTATGTACCACTATACGATTTTCAATTACTAGATCAACTTCTACAACAGCAGTTTCTTCAGTCTCGTCTACTCGTGGCTCAGTTTCTTCCACCACTGAAGCGACGACAATTGAAGTCTCGGTCTCCTTAATTGCTTTAACAAAAACACTCTCATGGTCTTGAAGTGCAGAGATGGTTGTCTCTTTATCAATAGCCTCAGGGTTGCTCAAGTCATCATTATTGGTTCCATTATTCACAACTTCGACATTTGGCACCTAATACGAAGATTACATGAGATTAGAGCCATCCAAGCATGAAAAGCAAAGGAAAATTAAAATTCAGTATATAAATGATTTAACATCATAAAAGTTCATCATTATGCACTCACAACATCAGCAAATAACGTGGAAGTCATGGAAACACGTTTTACAACAAACTCGTCTGAGAGGATTTTATACTGCTTTGTATAAGACGACGAACTGGGAGAAATTGGTAAGGAATATAAGGTTGATTCATATACCGTTTCTCTTTGTATGGATGTTTTCTACAACATATCAAAATTTCATAGAAATTGGATAAATGAGCGAAGAGTTGTGGCAAAAACATTGAACTACATTCCAGCTGAAAATTTCCTGAAAGTCTCCTGGATGTTTACTGTTTCGTCGATTTAGGCCTCTAAACGTGCTCAAAACTTAAAAATCTTCTTTCATGAAGCTTGAAAATTTCTTGGGCATAAGGATACATATGTGGATCGCGAAAATCTGACATCAGACGAAGATTCTACAGTGTTTTTGCTAAAAAGCTAAGTTCTGAATTTTCTGGTGACGTATTTCGGCAAAGATTTTCATATATTCACATGGATCTTCATTCATACATTCATAAATCAACAAGTTTATGCTTATATGGATTAATTTCAAGAGAAATACTTACTTGGGCGACCTCTGAAGCGTTCAAAGAATCAGAATTGCTCGCATCAACATCGACAACACCATTACTTTCGTTCGGTTTTGAGCTCTGGGAGTTTTCTTTATCGCCATTCTCCAAGCGAGCATCACCAGAACTCTCCACTTCCATGGAGACATCCTCCTGGATATATTCTTAAAAATTAACATTTTATCTACAAATATTCATAATTTGTTATATGAAGGGATACTTACTTCGGCCTCTTCTTCAACACTCGAGCCAGAAACCGTCTGCCCAGCAGCAGAGAATCGAAGACCATCAATACTTGATGGAGCAAAGTTCTGCAACGGGATAAAAAATATTAGTTTCACGATCCTAATTACATGGAAGAAGAAGTCACAACAAAAGGAGTATTGATAACTCATCAAAGAAGCAACTGGGGACTTTACGGTATTAGGTAACAAATTATAATTCTTGCTCATGCCTTCTCCTCCATGAATAACTGCTTCAGTTTCTGAGAAGTCTACGCGGATTCGAGGTCTTACATTACGACCAACCTGTGGAAAAATTTGATGCAATGATCAAAATATAATTGTCATAATTTTATGAAGATTGTGAAAAGGGTTCATACCTGTGAACATCCTGGAGATGTCTTTCGTTTATCACCAGAAAGATACTTCAATCTTGGTCGAGTGGAAATCATCTCAACAGAAGGAGCATCTTTCACCGGAGGTTGAACAGTCGTTACAAAATCATGTAGACGCTCGAGCTGCTGATCCCAAAAGTATACATAACCCGGAGTTACATATGTAATTCTCTCAGAGCAAGGGAACCAGTAATCAATTCCTTCCACATGTGTACGGTCTAAATGGGTCCTAAGTTGATCAACTGATGGCTTTCTCCTCCGAAAAGTTGGAACACACTGATCCATACCCACTTGACGAGCTGCTATGTTAATGTCGTATTCCTCTAATGAAAGCTCTCCATATATTGCTGATATCAAATGGCCAGGAGTGCAACTCAACATGAAAGATCTCTCACCGTCACTCAGACCTGCACCAGATGCCAGAGCCATACTCTCTCCAGTATTGAAGGTTGCCGGGTGGGAAATACAAGAAGGAACTGACACCCATGGGTGAAATTCGAACTCGGATTCATTGTATAAAACATCAATGAGACGTGTCTTGAACCGAGGCTGCTTTGTAGACCAACACATAATCCTGCCATTGTCTTTCTCAAAGAAGATATGACGAGCATCAGCATGTGGTCCTGTCGAGATAGTACGTGGAACAGGAGCATAATTCTTAAAATGTTCCCAAAGAAAATATTGGAGAAACATCGTGTTGGCATAACATTCGATCTTCATGGAGCCATTCGATACACTGGAGTCCATAATTAGGGAATCTAAATTAGAGTACAAAGAACCCAAGGATAGACTACCTATCAGAAGTTGCTCACCTTGAGCCATCTTGATAGCAAAGGGAATCACAAACGGCTTCAACAAAGTTCCACAATCTTCAAACACGTCTCTGGACAGCCATAAGCATAAGAAAGCAGCAATGGACAACTTACCGTCAACGGGACAATCAAGAGCCTCATCTCTTGGCTACCAACGCATTAAACAGTAAGTATAACAATATTTACCGGACGCCTTGTTGATCCTCTCCATTTCTGCTGTCAAGATGTTGAAATTTCAGTCTCCTCAGCTAAAGGACCCTCATGAAGATTACTTGTGATTGGGAGATGCAACAAAGCAGCTACATCCTCTAAGGTGATAGTAAACTCAACCCATATGCATATGAAGGTATGGGTAGGAATGCACCAGCGAGAAAGAAGAGACATTATGCCTCGCACATCATGAAAAATAAACAAGTCTCCAGATGCTTGAATGTCCCTTGTCACTTGTGACTGATCCAGCATAACTCTGACGCAGGGAAACCCAGCATGTGCCTCGCCCATCCAGAAAATTTCTCTAAAGGTCGTCGAGAAAGCTTAAACTCTATGATTGACGCAAGGAATAGTCCCCGTTCAAGACAAAATCGGATTATTGTCTTAGGGGTCACCAACTTCTTTTGAGTAACACTCATGGGATTTATCAGAAGACGATATGCCGGGGTTTTGAGATGTTTCGGTTTCCTACTGAACCTCAAAAAACGCATCATCTACATTCGGAACATTCTTGATCCCAGGTGTCTCTTCTTCTTCTTCACCAATAAAAGTCTCATCCATGCACGTATAATCTCTGGAAATATCATTTTCTTGGGAGTCAGACATCCTCGTAAAGTAGCTATAACATGCACACAATACTCTGCTTCAGTATACTGTTCATACAAGATGCAAACATCAATGGAATGAAGTAATTGGAAAAATGCTCCTGCAAACATCTACAAAATGGTAATTCTCAACTCTTACCTTTTTATGATTCCACTAACAGTAGTGATTGTAACGCAAGAGTTAACACTTCAAAACTTGCTCGTTTCGTCAAATCTATAAAAAGACGAGCAAAAAACTCAGATTTTCATAAAATCATGAATATTCTACTGCGTGAACATCCACCATGGAATTATGAAAACTAAACATTATTTCATCATAAATAATTGTTTACTTCAATTTTTGATTTTAATATATATATTTATATATATAAACAAAAAACGTGACTTACTCACGTAAAAAAAAAAAAATCCCATGGACAGGCCATGGTTTTATAAAAAAAAAGAACTTTTCCTTGGTATCATCTTCTGTCTTCAAAACGAGGGTTTATTTCGATTTTATGAAAGCTCATATCTTTCAAGATAAAGTTTTGGTTTTCATGAAAGCTCATAAACAAAATTTTATCACTGGACACAGGTCTATATAAAAAAAAATCTCTCCTAAATCAGGGATTATTACTAATTTCTTAAACTAACGATGGAACGAACATACGTTTTCTAAAAACAAGGGTTTTCAACAAAACTCGCACTCATATATGCACATGTATATAATTTCAACATGATCAAAGCATGAAAAACTCATGGGATCAGCGAAAAAAATAACAGAAAAAAAGGGGGCTTACCTGGTCGGCAGCCGGAAATTGACCGGACAGCGATAGACGGCGACTGTCGGCGGCAAAGCTCCGGCGATTTGTTATTTATTTTTCTCTGACGTGAAGATGAGGAGGAGATGAAGGTGGTGGTCGGTCGTGGAAGGTGAAATAAAAAAAAAAGATTAATTCCTTTTATATCAAATTTTATTTCCAAAACCTAATTTCACAAGGATTTCCTTTTCGGGCCGGGCCCATGAATCCTAAATCGAACAAGGTCCCATCACCAAATCAGCGGTTCAACACCAATTTATGCTCATTAGACGATGCTCTATCATGCCACTGGGATCTTCTATCAAGCTGTGATCCACTCGCGCAATCGGAAATCTGGTAACATCTTATCTTACGACTAAGTTCAATTACTTATTTCGTTCGTAACTGGAAAATCACCATTCAGTGCTGACTGAGGAACATGATAGTCCCTCACTAAGCAGGGGACTTAATGTAGATGGTGGATTTTCGACAAAGGGTGAAATCGTAAAACCATAATTGTACGTACTCCTGATCCAACAATCAGATGAGTATTGAGACTCATGTCTCTCGTCGAAAGCATGAAAGCTCGTGCCACAAGAATCTCTGACTGAGAATATTATCTCTCAGAGTATATGTGGATGTGCAGTCTCTCAGCTGAGGCAACGACATATCTCATAAATACTGAGCAATTTCAGTAATTATATCTATATAGAATCGAATGATTGGACGGCTCCTAGACAGCTTGCCTGCTAGTATAGAGCAATAATGTCTTCAGGATGCAACAATGTTTTCCTTGACTATATAAAAGAAGTATGACGCTTCAACAAGCTCATATCTCTCAATAAACAAATAATTAATGCTTCTAGAATGCTTGCCTGCTAGTATAGAGTTATCAATTAATTATTTCTAATCGTTAACAGAATATTCAAAAATATTCTACGATTCTTCATAATATTTCGTCACTTCAATTCGTGGTTCTTCACAGCAGAATTCCACGGGTTAGTGATAAATATTCAACGAACGGGCATCTAAGCTGCTATCGAGTAGTCTCGACCAAAATGGTGCAAGTGTACTCAGCAATAATGCACTAACGAGCACCTGAATGTACAAACGAGCATTTCAAAACACGAAAGAACGATGAACCTATGCAAAATAGGAAGAAAATAATAAATAATAAAATATTAATCAAGGCGCTATGGGGCTGGGACCACCAATCGTGTCGTAGCCAGTCCCACGCTCAAGTTTATATTTTATCATATTTTTTATTATTTTCCTTGATCTCATGAAAATCTCTTCATTTGAGCAAAAATCCTTCGTTTTATGGAAACTTCTTAAATTCATGAAATTTCCTTCAATTCATGAAAAATAATATAAAATTAGGGAAACTCGTGGGACCGGGCCCTAGACGTACGGTCATGCCTTAGCCGGTCCCATACGCTCCTTATTTTTTTATTATTATTTTTTATGTTTTCCTCATCTCATGAAAACTCCTTGATTTCAACAAATTCCTTGGTTTCAACAAACTCCTTGATTTTATGATATTTCCCTAAAATCATGAAAAATATTATAAAATTAAAAAAAGTGCCTTGGAATAGGCTCTTTGGACAGCCGGCCATGGTTAGGACATATCTGGTCCCACACTTCATGATTCCTTCATTTTTATTATTATTTTCCTTCATCTCATGAAGTTTTCTCAGTTTCAGCAAAAATCCCTAATTTCTTCATATTTTCTCAAAATATTGCTCAAACGCACATTAGAAAATATCAAAATTCTCAGGAATGAGACACGGACACTGTGATGACATGAGCATATTACCTTGACCGACCAAGGTTGGCTCTGTGGCTTGCAAGGAGCCGGTCCCATGCATTTTCACGATTCGACCTAATTGGCGCAATTGCACGTATTAGGTCCAAAACTCTTCCAAACAACTTGGAACTTCATAAAATGATCGTCAGTCGATCCCATGACCGCTCAGTGTCGGTTTCATGACCCCTTGGTCGGTCCCTCATATCTTCATAATTATTTAGGTTTTATTATCTAGGGTTCAGACGAGCATTATTTTTTATAAATGATTAAACCAGCATTTAATCATCCTTTGACCAACTAGTCTTCAAGGGACTTTGGTATTTTTCTCACTTGAGCATCTGGGCGCTACATGGTCGATTCATCATCCCATGTAGTCGGTCCCTCCTTCATTTCATAAATGATTTTCAATAAATCATCAATTAATCATCAATTCAACAATTGATCAAAATTATGGTTTTGAGTCCAAGGTTCATAATTCCAGAATCAAACATTAAATTTTATGTTGATCTCATGATCAACACTCTAATTATTTATACTTGGTTTGGTCGCCAGTATTTTAAATTAATATTTATTTGGTCCTGCTACCAATACTTCATCAAATGAACATTTGCTCAGACTAAGGAATAATGGTTCAACTATCAATATTCAACAATTCATCAAATGAGCAACATTTGCTCAGATAAACAATATTTGTTCGCACTGAAGAATATTGGCTCAACTATCAATATTCAGTAATTCACCAAACGAGCAATATTTGCTCAGATGAGCAACATTTTCTCGCATCAAGGAATATTGGTTCAACATTTGTTCACTTTATATATCAACATTTATTCGAGAATTATGCCTCTGTCTCAACAGACACGCTCTGTTAGAGCATTGCTCGGTTGAACCCACTAAGCGTTGGTATGTCAAGTTTGGTTGTAATATTTTAGTGAATCAAAACTCATGTTAAGGGTCACTTGATTATGTACTAGAGTTAAACTTCGTATAGGTTAGCTTGAAAGTATTAGGATATGAGACGTTACAAGTATTGCTAAGTATTGAAGATGTGAAGAAGCAAGGAGCTACAACAACAACAATCATCCTTCCACTTGAGGTTAGTGATATTTGACTTGAACTGTTTCATTCCCTAACGTATCTTTCAAGTCGTGCATATTGAAAACATAACTGTGAAGCATATTTGAACTCTAGATAGACATAGTATTAAGGAATACAATATGAGGTTTATTGCTTAACCATTAAACTTTATAGATAAGACATCGCCATAATCATTTGAATGTTATTGTGATTATGTATGGGTATGAGGTGAGGATTTCATTCTAGGGAACAATGTTTACATGTGTTATAAGGAAGTAAGTTCATAAACTTGTTTGTGAACCGAAAAGGAAATTTCCAGGAGTTATTGGTTTTGTTATTCATTGCATATCTTATGAACAACCAATATGTGTGATAGAGTATAACCGCTCACAACTTGTTGTGTTCTTGGTAGAACTATTCACAAAGTCCTGACTTTTGTATGGGTATAACTTTTGTTAGTAAACCAATCTTAAGTAATCACCTGTGGTATGATCGGATTTTGTATGTCTGACCTGTAAGGGAAAGGGAACCGATCCTTGTAAGGGAAAGGGAACCGATACTTCGGACATGTGCAGTCGGCCACAAAAATCTCAATCAGATCCGAGAGCGTTTTGTGTTTTTAACACAAAATATTTTCCAAAAATATCTTTTCGAATTTTCTATTATTATGGAAATATTAGAGATACCGAAAATATGTTTAGTTAATATAAAAGGATGTCGACACACTTTGAACACGTGCATGAATGTTATTTCTTCAATTGTTCAAAGATATTCCTTAACAGCTAAAAGGAAGAAAATCCCAGGATTGAAATTAAATAAGTTAAGAATCTTTTAATTAAGGTTTTTAATTATATATATGGAAAATAAGAATTAGTAATGTGCATTTACTAGTTAAAGATTTTTCAAGGAGATTTTCGATCGTTATTTTTGGACAGAGTTGTAGGATCAGAATTTCGCGATAACGATACGCTCGCGAATTTCTTAACAACGCATTAGAAAAATGTCGCGGAGCACTTTGAGAAACGACACAATAGGTGATATTAGCTTAAACATAAGAAAAATGTAATAACTTTGCGAAGATTAGAAGACCTGCGAAATTAACATTTGTAAGTTTGCGATATCATCGCAAGCCAAATCCGAAATTAGGGGAAATCTTAGCTGTATATAAGCTGTCATCCACTATGTAATATCCTATATAAAGAGAAAGGTAGGAGAGAGAGAAGAAGGAGACACACTTTGTAGAGAGACACGTTTTGTAGAGAGAGAAAGAGAGGTCAACCTTCTTTTTTGTATTCATCTTCTTCCCGAAAAACTAGATCTAGAAAGCTCCAAATACTCATTAATGGAGTCTCAATTGTAATCCATATGTAATTACAAACAATCATAGTGAAGATCCCTAACCCCGTGGATGTAGATCATATTGATCGAACCACGTAAATCTTGTGTCTTATTTTCTATTTTCATTATTTTTATCTTTATTTTCATATCAAATAAGTTTAGATCTACAAAAATTATAGTCATGATAATACACGGGGTGTGTTGTGGGATTTCCTGCAACTACATTTTTGCGTTAGAAACAGGGAACGAGTAAAGGATTTATCCTTCCTGTAACTTGTTGGATCAAGAAATTTTCATGAAGATTAGCTACTGTTCATATTTTTCTAGATCTACAAAGTTTAGGTTCAAAAATGGAAAATTTTATGGAAGAAATCACACTTTCAGGGAGTAAATATCATCAACAATTCAAAGACATGAAAAGAGTGAGAGAAGAAATTAGTTGTTGTAATGAAATTTAAGGAAAAAATGGAAGTTTCAGTGGAAGATATTCATGTTTAGGTGAAGAAACAAGGGAAAGACGAAGAAAAGATAAGAGGCAGATGCTGCAATTTCTATCACAAACAGAAATTCGTACAGATGGTTCAAGGTTAAGCGAAAAATAAATAGGTCACGGGTTCGAATTCCCAGAGACACATATTTTTCATTTTCTTCTCATTTGCATGGGGGAATAAAAGAATAAGGAAAAAAGTTATGCGTTAATTTCGCAGAGAGGTCCTTGCACAATTGGTCCAGAGAGCAGTATGTGCGTTCGTGGTCGCAAGTTCGAATTCGCCTGCGAACATAGTTTTCTTCTTTTTTACAGAGAGCGAAAAAATGATAATTTCGCAATATTGTTTCATTATTTCGTAAACAAGAGGCAGCACAATTGGTCATCTGCGAAGTTAATGAGTTCATGGTCGTGTGATCAAGTCCCAACACATGCGTATTTTTTTTTCGCGCAGATATTTCTTTGATTATTTCGCACAGAAGAGAGTTGATGATAATTTCGCAGAGATATTTCGCAAAGAAGAAGCTTGCACAGTTGGTCAGGAGGCATGAATGCAAGCAGCAGGTCGCGGGATCAATTCTTGCTTCTCGCATGTTTATTTTGGTTACGCGAAATTTATACAGAATTTCCTCTCACACAGTTGGAATTTGATTACTTCGCAAGATATTTGATTATTTCACAAGAGAGAGGCTTAGCACAGTTGGTATGGTGCAAGAATATCCAAGAAGCAGGTAGAGGGTTCAAGTCTCACTTCTCACACTTCTTTTTGCTGCGCGAAATTCATACATTTCAAGGCATTTATTCACTTCTCTGACAACAATAGCGACTCACATGAAAGATAAGTACCATCTCCTTGAACATTTTACTTTATACTAGGAACGAATAAAAAGATTCTTGATTTGATTTACAAAAAGCGATTCAATCGCACGATTACAAATATTTCAAGATTTCAAAGATTATAAAGATTACTAAGATTTCAAGATTACAAAGACTTCAAAATTACAGAGATTTCGAGATTTCAAAATTACAAACTGAGAAAATTCAATTTATATGTTTCTCTAGAATATTTCTTTTGCAGAGAACAAAAATATTTTTGATTTGATTTACAAAACGCGATAGAATCGCAGAATTACAAAGATTTCACAACTACAAAGATTTCAGAGTTACCATATATTAGAATTTCTCTTGAATATTTATTTTGATTCAAATGATATGATATTATGAGAATGAAAGAATGAATGAAAGAGATGACAGAAATGAAAGAATGAATGAAAGAGATGACAGAAATGAAAAGATGAATGAGAGAATAAAGAAACGCGAACATTTCGCAGAAACAAAGAGACGATAAAATTTCGCAGAAACGCGAATAAAATTTCGCAGATAGGGGCGAACCTTTATGGTGTACACCCTAGTTCGCGAATACAATTTTGCAAGAGGCAAATGTAAGACCTAAAGTACGTCATATAAGGGGGTACCTGTTGCATGACTCAGGGAAAGGTTACACCGCCCCGGAACCTGAGTCATGGAGATTTGGGGTCAATAAATCCCATCCAGGAGAGGCACCTTGGATTCTCAGCTTAAGCTTATAACTTAGGTTGGGCGACTAAGGTAATAAGGACTCTCCCAAGGAGTGCAGAATCTGATCAAGGCGCTGAGGTACACTGTTGAGTCAAGAGTTCCAGGGGCGTCTGGAGCGTACCTTGCCATTTTTGACAAGTCTTGGCTTATACTGCACTCGGCCCGAAGAAAACCCCACTTAGGATGCAGTCTCGTAAACATAAGCCTTATAGGTAAAAGGGACAAGAGGATGCGAAAACAACTGGTTGTTGTTAAGACCGGATGGGAGGATCTAACCTTGTATGGTAGAAGTACGCCTCCTTGAAGGGGAAACCAGGGGGAGATAAGGGCGGCACCCTCCATTAGGGAGCTGATAAGTGTCTTAAGACGCAAATGTCATGAGGATTTTTACTCGCAAGGGTATTAAGGCTTGTCATATTTTTGCAACAATCCTGAAGAGGCAATAATACTAGAGAAAAAGATAAGACGATATCAATGGGTCATTACATGAAAGTGTAAAGACGTCCTGCGATTTCGTTGCAAGACGACAATGTCATGGGGCTTTATTTTCGCAAGAATATTTAGGCCTATCATATTTCCGCAACAATCCTGAAGAGGAAGTAATACAAAAGAAAAAGTTAAGGCAAGATCAATGGGTTTTTGCATGAAAGTGCAAAGACGTCCTGCGATTTTGTCGCAATGAAAAGAGGTGGCAAAATAAGACCTTTAACTAGGAAGGCAAAATAAGACCACATAAGAAGATGAGTAAGCAAATAAGCTTGCGAAAACGATTATATGTAAGCAAATAAGCTTGCGAATATGTATATGGAAATGAAACTGAGGCAATGAAAATGCCGCAGACTTGATATTATGATCATACTGTTATGAGATACTAATACTGCAGGAAAGAGGAAAGATGAAAAACAAGTAAGAACTTGTGAAGAACAATAATTACACGAAGAAGAATGCATACACTAAAGAAAAAGGCATAGAAATGAAGAATGGAAGCAATTTAGAGCTACATCAATTTTAGACGGCAAAATGAGCTAAGTAACACAAACATTAACTATACATTGCAATAGATAAGCATTCTCATCATACAAGAATCATACTCGCATCATAAAAGCATTGCATAAGCATTTCATGGCATAAACATCGCATACACATTTCATAACATAATCATACATAAGCATTATATTCCCATAAATACTTTACAAAACTGTACGGAATAATATTGCAGAATTTCGCAATAATATAGCAGAATTTAGCAGAATTATTCAGGATTATTCAAGAATTTCGCAAGATTATTCAGAACTTCACAGAATGATTCAGAATTTCACAGAATGATTCAAAATTTCGCAGAATATGATTCTTCCGAATGATGTGATTATCTCGCTTAATTATTTCGCACAATTATAAGCAACTTGAAGATACTATACTATTGCATGAGCACAAAACATGAGACAGAGGCAAAGATAAGAATGAAGAAACAATTCGCACATTCAACATTTTCTCAAGGATTCTACCCTCATAGATAAAGAACAGAGGCAACTATGGATTACCAGGAAAACATTTTATGTTCTTTATCTTCTCGGCAAGAATCACCAAAAATGGAATAATAAGTTCGCATGAATAGAGGCAATACTTATTATTCTCATTCAAGAACGGATACTTCTTATATTTCGAGGATTGAATACTTCTTATACTTCATCAAGGATACATCATGCTTCTTATACTTCATCAAGGATACTTCATACTTCGCATACTTCTTCAAGGATACTTCATACTTCTTATACTTCAAGGGTTAATACTTCTTATTTACTTCGCAACGCTCCGGAACTTCACAAAAAAATAGAGGCAAGTATGTACTTTTCAAGTCTAATATTCTTTCGCTCGTTCCTCCAACAACTACAACAAGGTGGATTTTTTCCTGAAGATCGCTCTTCAAACAATATTCAAGAAAAAAAAGGCAAGATGTAGGATCAGAATTTCGCGACAACGATACGCTCGCGAAATTCTTAACAACACATTACAAAAATGTCGCAGAGCACTTTGAGAAACGATACAATAGATGATATTAGCATAAACATAATAAAAATGTAATAACTTTGCGAAGATTAGAAGATCTGCGAAATTAACATTTGTAAGCTTGCGATATCATCGCAATCCAAATCCGAAAGTAGGGGAAATCTTAGATGTATATGAGCTGTCATCCACTATGTAATATCCTATATAAAGAGAAAGGTAGGAGAGAGAAAAGAAGGAGACACACTTTGTAGAGAGACACGTTTTGTAGAGAGAGAAAGGGAGGTCAACCTTCTCTTTTGTATTCATCTTCTTCCCCAAAAACTAGATCTAGAAAGCTCCAAATACTCATTAATGGAGTCTCAATTGTAATCTATATTTAATTACAAACAATCATAGTGAAGATCCCTAACCTCGTGGATGTAGATCATATTGATCGAACCACGTAAATCTTGTGTCTTATTTTCTATTTTCATTATTTTTATCTTTATTTTCATATCAAATAAGTTTAGATCTAGAAATTATAGTCATGATAATACAAGGGGTGTGTTATGGGATTTCCTGCAACTACAAGAGCATTTCCAGGAATTATGGAAACCGAATTTGTGCTTTAATGAATATCTTGAGAATATTTTCGGTTTTGATAATTCCTTGGTGTCCAAACTTCCTTGTCTATAAATACACGAAGTTTGCCTTTCTAGCAAACTAATCCTTCGTAACAACAGACTTCCTCTTTGGTATTTTTTACTGGTGTATCCGTCTATCAGAGAGGAGAGTAATCTAATTAGGTGAAATTTCTTACGGCCACTCGTTTTCAAGTCTTCTTTGGGATTGAGAGGCTCTAGCGCGATCCGTTGGTGGGAAACTAGATAATTGCGGTTTATCTTTGTTTTCGATTGATTTGATTGACTAATGGTGGTTGAAATCTTATTGCACCTAGTTTGTTTATTCTTGAGAATCTTCTCTTCTGATATAAGATTCACTCAAACAAGTTTAGAGTTTCGACAGGGATCTTTAGACTGTTGTTAGTTCTAAAGACGATCTTGTGATAATCCATTGTTAACAAACTCCATTCTGTGCGTGATTGATCATAAGAGATTCAAGTGATTGTGCGCAGGTTTTTACTGGAGATTTAAGAAGATTTGAAGACAAAGAAGATATTGAAGATCTGACTTGGGTTTTATAATCATTGGTGTGCACAATACTTGTTTGGGTAAAAGAGGATCCAATTAATAATCGGTTTATTCTTGTGGTATATTGGATTGATTAATTGAGTAGATCGGCATCAACACGGTTCTTCAGATTAAAGTTGTTGTTAGATTAATCTTACACGATTACCTTTGGGTGATTGAACATAAGATAGATCTAGACTCGACGAAGGAGTTTATGTTAAGATAAACGAAAGAGCCTTTGTCTGACTCATATCACTTGGTTGAATAGAGTTGATACCAACCAGATTTCTTGTTCCTTTACTGTTTGGAATACGAACCAAAGGGATTGTTCCAATTACGTGACTTATTTATAAGTTGGAGGCGTGGGAATACAGACGGAACTAGGTGAACTATAGGGTTAGTTACTTGGTCTCAACTATCCGAAGTTAGTATAATTTTGTGTAGGGGATTTATCCTGAGAGTATTCAATTTTAGACTAGGTCCCGGGGTTTTTCTGCATTTTTAGTTTTCCTTGTCAACAAAATCTTACCGTGTCATTTACTTTTATTTTTCGCATTATAATTATTTTATTATAATTAAAGTAAATTACACAAACGTTAATTCCTATTTACTTGATAAGCAATCCTATTGTGTTTGGTTAAGTCTGAACCTTTGTATCAAGTAAACATACTTCGTTGTTGTATTGTATCGATCTCGTTTCCATAGACGATCACACGAAGTGTGAACAGATTAGTTGTATTGTCTCGACTCAGTCCATAGGCAATCACTTTTGGATAAAGGACTTATAGGTAGGAAAAGTTTTAGCTTGAGGTACATTTGGGTACCCTCGCCTTTTCAATTGGTATCAGAGCAGGCAAACACGAAAATATCTAACAATATGTGTTTGGTGCGATCCAACCTATAAGAATGAACTCTAGTTCTCATGAATCGACTTCAATTAACGTACCGCTAAGATTTGACGGAACAAACTATCTATGGTGGAAATCTGTTATGAGAGATCTTTTCTTCAATCGCGAGACTTTAATACTTGGATATTAGTCGTTGATGGTTATACTCTTCCAAAGAGAGAAAATTCAGAAACTGAACTTAAACGTTTAGCAGAGTTTTCGAACGAAGAAAAGGCACTTGCAAAGCAGAGTTCAGATGGTTTGAATGCTATTATTCATGCTGTAAGTCGTGATTTACAACATCATGTGTCTACATGTCAGACTTCAAAAGAAGCTCTGGATAATCTTCAGATCGTATTCGAAGGAAATTCTTCAGAGAAAGAAGCTAGACTTCAAACCCTCACTTCCGAGTGGGAGAACCTTCGAATGGATGACAACGACACTTTTGAAGAGTTTCACATTAATCTCTCTGAGATATTTAATGCTTCTTTCTCGTTAGGAAAGACTATTTCTAAAAAATATATAGTATGCAAGATTCTCAGATCGTTGCCATCTAGATACGATTCTAAGAAACATGTAATCATAGAAGCAAACGATCTTTCAACTCTCATACGAAGCACACTCGTTGGTAAGTTAAAGATATTTGATCATGAATCACAATCTATTCAAAGTAAAGGAATGGATTTTAAAGAAAAAAATCCAAATGCTCAAATTGAAAGGAATAGACAGTTGGATGATTCAAATGAACTGATTGCAGAAAAGTCCGATGATGAAATTGAACAACCATTATCATTAATTACTAGACAGTTTCGAGATCTCTTGAAGAAAAGAAACAAGGGATTCGTTAAGGATACTTATCGATCTTCTCGACCGCATGATCGAGTTCCTGTAAAAAGGGATCAGGAAGAATATGATGAATATCAGCCACAGTGCTTCAAGTGTAAAGGGTTTGGTCATATTCCTAAAGACTGTCCCAATCTTAAGAAATACACTGGAAGTAAGGCATTGGCTGTAACTCTAGATGAGACCTCTGAGTCATACGATTCTGAAGATGAGGAAGCATCTAATGATGCATTAGTTTCCAATCTTATTCCTTCCTCCACCATTAGTGATTTACCCATTTTAAAAATGGAAACGTATTTCGATGTTATTAAATCATCTAATGGTAAAGGGAGAAATAAGACAAGATGCAAAAACTGTCTTAATAGAGTTACTAAAAGTTGCTTATGTAATTTCAGTATATTCCAAGATACTTCGTTGATTCGAGGTAATATAAAGAGATATTTTCATACTATACTAGATCAAGAACACTTTGGTTGTTCAAAATTCCATAATGAGAGAAAATCTCATACTAATGCCACTTGATCGGTATTAGAATTCTTTCCTCATTTCATGTGCCAATTTTGAGTGAGGAAGAAGAAAAATCAAGGCACTTTTGTGTAGATTATGTAAATAATATCTAGTATTTGAAGATATTTTATATATTCATATCTTTAGGAATATTATATTTTCGGAAGTATGAAAAATATAAAAAGTCTCTTCTCCTATTTTGATCACTCCTTGTCCGAACTATGGGTCTGGATCAAATGGTTTTTCTGGAGAAGATGCAAGATCAGAAAGATCACCTTAAAACTAAGTCTGGATTATCTCTTGACATCAAGGGTAAAATCAGAAAGGGAGATTGGCTTAGAAAGAAGCAAAGAGAGAATACTCTGAAGAAAGATCAATATATTGAGGCATTGACACATTTTTGTGTTCAATCAAAGACAAAATTACATGCTCTTGCAGAATCCTTCACGAAAATTTCTCATCTGCAAGAGATTCTGGTCAAGCAACAAGGGTTTCTACTTGAAGAAATTTAAAAACTGAAAAGTAGTAATCCACCTCCATTCAGCTCGGACATGAAGGACTAGGTTGCAAGGAATAACAAACATCAATTTTTGATTTCTTTCATTGATTGTATTGGTCTATTATGAATAAAACTATTATGAATAAAATTATTTGATTGGTAATTTTTCTTGTGACAATTTTCGGTTTACATAGCTTGTGCTTTATTGCTTTTATCTTATTCCTATGTATGTTTATGAGATGTAGGTTTTAGGTTTTACTACCTTAATGTTCGATCTCATATATTGTGAACCCTCATGGTTTGGGTGACTTTTTGATTTAGAAGGATTAAGTTCTAGCTCTAGTAGGTAGGCTTTATCAAAGGATTATGAGGGGTTCTAATAGAAACAATATGTGAAAAGTCACAATATGTTGAATCGGTTTTGGTTTAGCATAAAAGCATATGTGTTTCGACGGTTTTCAACTTTTGCTTGCAATAGTTAAAACCGGTTTTCAACCTTTCTCTGGTAAAGGTTGAGGTGTGTTGTTATTCTTTTGTTTACGCATAAGGATTCTCCCTGGACGAAGATGCTATCTTATTGGAGAAGTGGATGCGAAATTTGAGGTAACAATCTTGTTAGTTAATTGTTTTCCTGTTTAAGAAAATCCTGAGTTTATATTATATATATTTGTTGCTTTTGCTTAACGAAATTTAGGTTCAATTGATATTTATTCCATGATGTGTGTGTGGATGTGTGTTAAAAATGGTATAACAATGTTAAGAAAAACTATTGTTATCTTGCTTTATTGTGTGGTATCAATCATTTAGGCTTACGAAATTTCGGTACAATTGATGTGTGTGTGATTCAATTGGTTCCGGTTAAGAAAAACTATTGTTATCTTGCTTTTGTATAGTATCAATGGTTTAGGCTTACAAAATTACGGTGCAATTGTGATGCTTTTAATGTCTATGTTGTTTCAATTGCTTCCGGTTGAGGTGAATAATTATGCAAGTTGATTTATTTTGGTTTGTATGAATTATTTATGGATTAACGAAATAATATGTGTATGGGATGAGTTGTTTAGTCCAATTCGATTCCGGATAAGAAACTAAGTTAATTCTGATCTTAGTTTGTCTTATCGAAGTGAGGTTTCGGTTATTCAAGTCTAATCGAATGCCTAAACAAGGAAATGCTAGTTAACTAACCTAGTATTTGGTTTGTTTAAAATTGAAAGGTCTAAGTTTATGGATAATTAGAACCCGATGAGAAAAATGGAGTTTATCTTTATTTTGGTCTTATCGAATGAAGCGGTTGTTTTTGAACAATCGGTTTAGTAAAGGAACTAATGTGATTAGTTTTTTTTTTTGGTTTGCTAAACTAAATGGGAAAAATTGTTTCAGGAAATTGTTTACTTGATAACATATCAAAATAAGACTACTTGTAGTTTCGTTTTTGATATTGGTTATCAGAACGTGATGTGTGGAACCCTCGTGCCTAACTCTACAGGTTTGCAAGTCTATTCTGAGATTTGTAAGCTTCTTTTCGTGTTGTCCTTTTTTTTGTCATTTTTGTGACAAAAAGGTGGAGAAATATATGGAGTAAACAAGTGATACTGGAATTGATTTTATATTAATTGGTATCACTAAGGAAAAGAACATTAGTACTTGAATGTTTTATCTAACGAAAGAGTGAAAGCACAGACTAAGGGTGAGTAACATGTCATATTGATTGGTATAACAAAGACGTGTGGATTGAATATCTACCTATCTTCCTCAGGGGGAGTATTTGCTTTGTTATTATAATGTCAATAGTGGCATTTTCAAGGATTGAATGTAAGCAGTTTTACTGTGCTGTTGAATCGGGAATCAAGCGGAGTGTAATGAATTCTTGTAATTTGTTTATCCATATGATGTAAGAGTTTTGTCACTAAAATTGACAAAGGGGGAGATTGTTAGAGCATTGCTCGGTTGAACCCACCAAGTGTTGGTATGTCAAGTTTGATTGTCATATTTTAGTGAATTAAAACTCATGTTAAGAGTCGCTTGATTATGTACTAGAGTTAAACTTCGTATAGGTTATCTTGAAAGTATTAGGATATGAGACATTACAAGTATTGCGAAGTCTTGAAGATGTGAAGAAGCAAGGAGCTACAACGACAACAATCATCCTTCCACTTGAGGTTAGTGATATTTGACTTGAACTTTTTCATTCCTTAACGTATCTTTCAAGTCGTGCACATTGAAAACATAACTTCGAAGCAAATTTGAACTCTAGATAGACATAGTATTAAGGAATACAATACGAGGTTTATTGCTTAACCATTAAACTTTGTAGATAAGACATCGCCATAATCATTTGAATGCTATTGTGATTATGTATGAGTATGAGTTAAGGATTTCATCCTAGGGAACAATGTTTACATGTGTTCTAAGGAAGTAAGTTCATAAACTTGTTTGTGAACCGAAAAGGAAATTGCCAGGAGTTATTGGTTTTGTTATTCATTGAATATCTTATGAACAACCAATATGTGTGATAGAGTATAACCGCTCACAACTTGTTGTGTTCTTCGTAGAACTATTCACAAAATCCTTACTTTTGTATTAGTATAACTTTTATTAGTAAAACCAATCTTAAGTAATCACCTATGGTATGATCGGATTTTGTATGTCTGACCGGTAAGGGAAAGGGAACCGATCCTTGTAAGGGAAAGGGAACCGATCATTTGGACACGTACAGTCGGCCATAAAAATCTCAATCAGATCCGAGAGCGTTTTGTGTTTTTAACACAAAATATTATCCAAAAATATCTTTTCGAATTTTCTATTATTCTAGAAATATTAGAGGTACCGAAAATATGTTTGGTTAATATAAAAGGATGTCGACACACTTTGAACACGTGCATGAATGTTGTTTTTTTATTGTTCAAAGATATTCCTTAGCTGCTAAAAGGAAGAAAATCCCAGGATCGAAATTAAATAAGTTAAGAATCTTTTAATTAAGGTTTTTAATTATATATATGGAAAATAAGAATTAGTAATGTGCATTTACTAGTTAAAGATTTTCCAAGGAGATTTTCGATCATTATTTTTGGACAGAGCATTTCCAGGAATTATTGAAACCGAATTTGTGCTTTAATGAATATCTTGAGAATATTTTCGGTTTTGGAAATTCCTTGGTGTCCAAAATTCGTTGCCTATAAATACACGAAGTTTGCCTTTCTAGAAAACCAATCCTTCGTAACAACATCCTTCCTCTTTTGTCTTTGTTACTGATGTAGCCGCCTATCTGAGAGGAGAGTAATCTAATTAGCTGAAATCTCTTACGATCGCTCGTTTTTGTTAGGGTACCGACCCTAAAATCGTCATAAGCCCTTGGGTAGAACTTAACTCGAAAACCGGTTGACTAGATGAGGGATCCCATTGACTTATAAACTACCCAATTAAGCCCAATCTACCAATGTGGGACTAAGGTCCCAACATCCCACCACGCTTCCAGACCCAACGTCCTCGTTGGCCCACTCTATCGACACTGACCCGGCAGTAGCCCTTTCCTTTATGGCGGCTCCACTCGACTATCAGTATTCAATACGGTGATAACTACGCCCATACATAGGTGCCCTTACACCTTAATCCATCCTATAGGTCACCCCTTCCGTGGAGAGGGCATTGGTCGTGGTGGTTGGCTCTGATACCAAATGTTAGGGTACCGACCCTAAACTCGTCATAAGCCCTTGGGTAGAACTCAACTCGAAAACCGGTTGACTAGATGAGGGATCCCATTGACTTATAAACTACCCAATTAAGCCCAATCTACCAATGTGGGACTAAGGTCCCAACAGTTTTAAAGTCTTCTTTGGGATTGAGAAGCTCTAGCGCGACCCGTTGGTGGGAAACTAGATAATTGCGGTTTATCTTTGTTTTCGATTGATTGGATTGACTAACTGTGGTTGAAATCTGATTGCACCTAGTTTGTTTATTCTTGAGAATCTTCTCTTCTGATATAAGATTCACTCAAACTAGTTCAGAATTTCAACAGTGATCTTTATACTGTTGTTAGTTCTAAATACGATCTTGTGATAATCCATTGTTAACAAACTCCGTTCTGTGTGTGATTGATAACAAGAGATTCAAGTGATTGTGTGCAGGTTTATATTGAAGATTTAAGAAGATTTGAAGACAAAGAAGATATTGAAGATCTGACTTGGGTTTTATAATCTTTGATGTGCACAATACTTGTTTGGGTAAAAGAGGATCCAATTAATAATCGGTTTATCCTTGTGGTAGATTGGATTGATTAATTGAGTAGATAGGCATCAACACGGTTCTTAGAATTAAAGGTGTTGTTGGATTAATCTTACACGATTATCTTTGGGTGATTGAACATAAGATAGATCTATACCCGACGAAGGAGTTTATGTTAAGATAAACGGAAGAGCCTTTGCCTGACTCATATCACTTGGTTGAATAGAGTTGATACCAAATATATTTCTTGTTCCTTTACTGTTTGGAATACGAACCAAAGGGATTGTTCCAAGTATGTGACTTATTTATAAGTTGGATGCGTGGGAATACAGACGGAACTAGGTGAACTATAGGGTTAGTTACTTGGTCTCAACTATACGAAGTTAGTGTAATTTTGTGAAGTGGACTAGGTCCCGGGGTTTTTCTGCATTTGCAGTTTTTCTCGTCAACAAAATCTTGTTGTGTCATTTACTTTTATTTTCCGCATTATAATTGTTTTATTATAAATAAAGTAAATTACACAAATGTTAGTTCATATTTACTTGATAAGCAATCCTATTGTGTTTGGTTAAGTCTGAACCTTTGTATCAAGTAAACACACTTCGTTGTTGTATTGTCTCGATCTCTTATCCATAGACGATCACACGAAGTGTGAACCGATTAGTTGTATTGTCTTGACTCAGTCCATAGATAATCACTTTCGGAGAAAGGACTTATTTGTAGGAAAAGTTTTAGCTTGAGGTATATTTGGGTACCCTCGCCTTTTCACGCTCAATTCGTGAGTATCAGAACATTAACAAATAACGTTTAAATCAGCAATACAAGGACCCATCGTCCCATGAAGTCAGCAACTGACTAACTAAAACCACGAGACATCAATCGTGTCACATGGAGGGATATTAACTAGGGTTTTGTTATGGCGGTCTAAGGCACGTGTGTTCATACACACGACGAGAATGTGAGCAAGTCGTGCAATCAGTTGGAGGAGTTAGAAAACTGTCACACTTCATGGGATCAAGGTGTTTATAATTCCAGCGGTATAAATAACTTTTGGGATCATGATTGAAAAAGACAAGAATTTCTCGACAAGTTCATACAAACAATATTTCGTCTACACGAACTCATCGTCTAAGCAATCACTCTCAACTGAGTAAATTCAATCATTCAGAACTTTCTTACGCAGAATACACAACACACCTACAATCTCGATAATCATTGATATCACACATTTCTCAGCTTCCCTCCTACAGATCGGACCATCCTCTCTTGTGACCGAATTTACTCTGGAACGACCATTGTCTTGGTTTAGGACGGAGTACTACAGATTGATCTCTCGAATTCAAAGCACTCCCATTTTGCAGTGCATCTGTGTGAGGTTTGACAGTTCGCCTCGGTTCAAGGAGTTTCATCCGCACAGTCGTCTCCTCAATTCCGTAAAAACCAGCAACTCCTTTTGCCCCATCTACACCAGATAATTGTTTAAAATCCAAGTTGCGACCCGAGTTGTTGTAACACGCCTCCGTTAATGACTTCTGTTAATTGCAAGTCACCAGTGTTAGAGCATTGCTCGGTTGAACCCACCAAGCGTTGGTATGTCAAGTTTGGTTGTCATATTTTAGTGAATCAGAACTCATGTTAAAAGTCTCTTGGTTATGTACTAGAATCAACTTTGTATAGGTTAGCTTGAAAGTATTAGGATATGAGACATTACAAGTATTGCGAAGTCTTGAAGATGTGAAGAAGCAAGGAGCTACAACAATAATAATCATCCTTCCACTTGAGGTTAGTGATATTTGACTCGAACTGTTTCATTCCCTAATGTATCTTTCAAGTCGTGCATATTAAAAACATAACTGCGAAGCATATATGAACTCTAGATAGACATAATAGTATTAATGAATATGATACGAGGTTTATTGCTTAACCATTAAACTTTGTAGATAAGACATCGCCATAATCATTTGAATGCTATTATGATTATGTATTAGTATGAGGTGAGGATTTCATCCTAGGGAATTGTTAGAGCATATCTCGATCAACCTCGCATGCGTTGCTATATCAAGCATGTTTTTCAATGTTAGTGATCAAAACTATGAGTCTTGATTTCTAACCTATTTAGCTAAGTCTCGGACTAGGATAGGAAAGTGTAGTAAGCTCAAGAAATTCATGCCAATTCATCATACAACGACGAAGATCTACACCAAGGAACCGTGGAGCTTCATCAACAAAAAGGTATGTGGAGACTTGAACTTATCTATCACTCGAAAGTCTATCTATTCTTCTCCTACTTCTTGAGACGTAAGTCGTATGCTATATATATAGACTAGATCGTACACACTTGACATATAGAGCTGAGTATTCAATGCTTATCTTGTTTCTCAAAATCGTGTGTTGGTAAAGCGTTTCGCTTTGATCAAATTTATCTTTACCTAGTGACGAAAGTCATGAAAACATTTCAATTGTCTTTGGAAATTGCTCTGACGAGAAAGGTTGTGAATAACGATTGAATAACGTCCTCTGAGAATGTTTCAATGGTTGGAATGAGATTTTAGATAACATAACCATGTATCCCTTGAACCGAAGTTTTCGAACTTTGTTGAGCAAGAGAAAATCGATAGGATTGTGGAATTGGCTTGCCAATTCCGCGAACCCAGTCCGCCAACTGCCGGAAGTTCTCATCCCGAGAATTTCTGATGGGATTTCCAAATAACTCGTTTGCAGCTAAGTCCGCGAACTGGCGGAACTTCTCTTCCCGAGAAATTCTGCTGATTATGGAAAACTCAATCCGATTAATTAAGTCTGCAAACTTGTTTGTGAACTTAATAGGTTATGATCTAAAGATGTGCTCTGAACATGAATCATTAAATTACTAAGGAATGCTTTATGCAAACCGTGGCTATAATGTTCATGAGCCGATTCAATCGAATCGAATCATCTTTGCTTCAATTGTATCTTACGATTGAACAACTCTTTAACTAGTTTCATTTGAGTCAAGTGAACTAGTTATGGTAAAGACGAACAAGGTTAATATGAAATGCACTTATGGTTAACCTTTTGGTTTACTGTGATTGAACCAACATATGCGTACACGTTTGGGCATGGTTATCACGAACCCAGTAGACGTTTACAAAGTGTATGTGACAAGCTATAATTTCGATCTAACGGTTGAGAAATATTAGCTTGAATCTAAATCAGGTTCTCATCTAACGATGAATAAGGATTGCTTTGTACCTAAGGCAAAACCCTGATTTGAAGACTATATATAGAAGACATCTAGCTTGAGAAAAAAATTAATCCCCACACGTCCGTGTGCTACTAGTGCGCTCGCTAGAGTCGATATCCATTAATTCTTGAGTTTCTTCTCTAAACTCGGGTTAACGACTTAAAGACTTCATTGGGATTGTGAAGCCAGACCGATACTACTTTTATCGTAGTTGTGTGATCTGATCTTGCATCTTCTATCGTACGAGTACAATCGATTGATTGGCTTGAGATCGTGAGAGTTCTCCGATAGGCAAGATAAAGAAGTCACAAATATCTTCGTCTCACTGTTTGTGATTCCTCGACAAACCACCTGTGTAGTCAGGAAGGATTGTTGTGAGGTGATTGATTAATCTAGGTTGTTCTTCGGGAATATAAATCCGGATTATGAATTGGTTCCTGTTACCTTGATTTCATATCAAAAGACGGAAAAAAAACTTAGGGTTTATCTGTGGGAGACAGATTTATTCCTCTATAGACTTTTCTGTGTGAGACAGATCTGTTTATTATCAAGTCTGTGATTTTGGGTTGCAGCAACTCTTTGTTGTGGGTGAGAAAAGGGAATCAAGTACGCAGTGTCCTGCTGGGATCAGAGGCATAGGAGTACAACTGTACCTTGTATCAGTGGGATATTGATAGGGGTTCAACTATAGTCCAGTTCGAAGTTAGTTTGCAGTAAGCTAGTGTCTGCATTTGTGGTTTCCTTGTTAACAAAACTTCTGGTGTCTGTGTTATTTCTTTTTCGCATTATATTTTTATATAATTGAAATAATACAGGTTGTGTGTTAATATCATCAATTGGAAATCCAACCTTTGGTTGTTGATTGATATTGATTGATCCTTGGACATTGGTCTTTGGTACCGTCCAAGTTATCTCTCTTTGATAAAGACTCGCAGATTTCCATTTGCTTGAGTAAAGATCAAATCGAGAGATTGAGATAATAACTCCTTGAGATACTTTTTATCTAGACTGAGTCTGACTGTCTAGTTGATTCTCTAGCAAAGTATTTCGGAGTTAGTTGATAGACGCATTTATGTGTCTAATTTGTCCTCAATGTTTCGTATTGTTGGTACTCGATTTTGTTATTTTATGTGTTTGTAGGCATTTTTTTGGGAAATAAACATTTTTGGAAAATTCGGCTCGAAAAGTTGATTTTGGCACCCGGAGGACACGTGCTACGCAGACTCTCATTTTGGTTAAGGGGCACCTCAAGTACTAAGGGGCACCTCAGTTGGGCACCTGCTAGTCGCATCCCCAGTTTGGTTAGGGGGATACCCTTTCTTCTTCATTTGAATTATGAAAACCGGCGGGAAAATCCAACCTTCAGCTGCCGAAATTAGGGTTGCGATTTGAGCTCGTTTCAGTGAGACTAAATGGCTGAATTTGATTGGATTTGTTCATATGGGCTTAACAAACGTGGTGTGATATTCAAAATCAATCCAGTTGGACCAGTGCATATCTTATGAACAACCAATATGTGTGATAGAGTATAACCGCTCACAACTTGTTGTGTTCTTGGTAGAACTATTCACAAAGTCCTAACTTTTGTATTGGTATAAATTTTATTAGTAAAACCAATCTTAAGTAATCACCTGGTATGATCGGATTGTATGTTCCTTGGGGAAAGGGAACCGATCCTTGTTGGGTGTAGGGAACCGATCCTAGTGAGGGAAAGGGAACTGAACATAAGGGGTGCAGTGCAATAGGGAACCGATCCTTGTATGGGGTGCAGCAAGGTTTATTGCAGAAAGGGGAACCGATTCTATGGACATGTGCAACACATATAAGTTTATTACCATATATATGTGGGGAACCGATCCTAGTACCTAGTCAACCGAATATTTGGAAAGCTAGTGTGACTACACGTAGTACTCACATGGAGGTAGAACCAAAACTTGTTTTGGTAGAACCGCAAACCCATGATTGTGATTGAATGTTGGTTTGATCAATCACATAGTTCTTGAAAGTCAGATGAACCGATTCTAAACTTGTTTGGAAGTGTGGAAAATCGGTTTCAAGGTTGTAAGTGTGAAAGAGAACTTACAAAGTAAATATGTCGACAAACTTTGAACACGTATTGTGAATGTTTATTTCTATAATTGTTCAAAGATATTCCTTAAAGGCTAAGGGAAGAGAATCCCAGGATCGAAACATAAGTAAGTTAAGAATCTTTTAATTAAGGTTATTAATTTAACTTTGTAGGGAAATTATGGAATTAGTAATGTGCATTTACTAATTAGATTTTCCGCGAGATTTCGATTGTAATTTTTGGACAGAGCATTTCCAGGAATTATGAAAACCGAATTTGTGCATTTATGAATATCTTGAGAATATTTTCGGTTTTGGAAATTCCTTGGTGTCCAAACTTCCTTGTCTACAAATACACGAAGTTTTCTTTTCTAGCAAACTAATCCTTCGTAACAATAGACTTCCTCTTTTGTCTTTGTTATTGGTGTAGCCGCCTATCGGAGAGGAGAGTAATCTAATTAGGTGAAATATCTTACGGCCGCTCGTTTTAAAGTCTTCTTTGGGATTGAGAAGCTCTAGCACGACCCGTTGGTGGGAAACTAGATAATTACGGTTTATCTTTGTTTTCGATTGATTTGATTGACTAACGGTGGTTGAAATATGATTGCACCTAGTTTGTTTATTCTTGAGAATCTTCTCTTCTGATATAAGATTCACTCAAACTAGTTCAGAGTTTCGATAGGGATCTTTAGACTGTTGTTAGTTCTAAAGACGATCTTGTGATAATACATTATTAACAAACTCCGTTCTGTACGTGATTGATCACAAGAGATTCAAGTGATTGTGTGCAGGTGTTTATTGAAGATTTAAGAAGATTTGAAGACAAAAAAGATATTGAAGATCTGACTTGGGTTTTATAATCTTTGGTGTGCACAATACTTGTTTGGGAAAAGAGGATCCAATTAATAATCGATTTATCATTGTGGTAGATTGGATTGTTAATTGAGTAGATCGGCATCAACACGATTCTTCGGATTAAAGGTGTTGTTGGCTTAATCTTAACCGATTTCCTTTGGGTGATTGAACATAAGATAGATCTAGACCCGAAGAAGGAGTTTATGTTAAGATAAAAGGAAGAGCCTTTGTCTCTCATATCACTTGGTTGAATAGAGTTAATACCAAACAGATTTCTTGTTCCTTTACTGTTTGGAATACGAACCAAAGGGATTGTTTCAAGTACGTGACTTATTCACCAGTCAGAGGCGTGGGAATAAAGACGGAACTAGGTGAACTATAGAGTTAGTTACTTGGTCTCAACTATACGAAGTTAGGTGTAATTTTGTGTAGCGGCTTAATCCTGAGAGTATTCAATTCTGGACTAGCTCCCGGGGTTTTCTGCATTTACGGTTTCCTCGTTAACAAAATCTTGATGTGTCATTTACTTTTATTTTCCGCATTATAATTGTGTTATTATAATTAAAGTAAATTACACAAACGTTAGTTCCTATTTACTTGATAAGCAATCCTATTGTGTTTGGTTAAGTCTGAACTTTTATATTAAGTAAACATACTTCGTTGTTGTATTGTCTCGATCTCGTATCCATAGACGATCACACGAAGTGTGAACCAATTAGTTGTATTGTCTCGACTCAGTCCATATACAATCACTTTCGAAGAAAGGACTTATAGGTAGGAAAAGTTTTAGCTCAAGGTATATTTGGGTACCCTCGCCTTTTCAATTGGTATCAGAGTAGGAAAACACGAAAATATATAACAATCTGTGTATGGTGCGATCCAACCTATAAGAATGAACTCGAGTTCTCATGAATCGACTTCAATTAACGTACCGCCAAGATTTTACGGAACAAACTATCTATGGTGGAAATATGCTATGAGATCTTTTCTTCAATCACGAGACTTTAATACTTGGTTATTAGTCGTCGATGGTTATACTCTTCCAAAGAGAGAAAACTCATAAACCGAACTTAAACGTTTAGCAGAGTTTTCGAACGAAGAAAAGGCTCTTGCAAAGCAGAATTCAGATGGTTTGAATGCTATTATTCATGCTGTAAGCCGTGAATTACAACATCATGTGTCTACATGTCAAACTTCGAAAAAATCTTGGGATAATCTTCAGATCGTATTCGAAGGAAACTCTTCTGAGAAAGAAGCTAGACTTCAAACTCTCACTTCCAAGTGGGAAAACCTTCGAATGGATGACAACGACACCTTTGAGGAGTTTCACATTAAACTCTCTGAGATAATTGATACTTCTTTCTCGTTAGGAAAGACTATTTCTGAAAAGGATATAGTATGCAAGATTCTCAGATCGTTGCCATCAAGATACGATTCTAAGAAACATGCAATCATAGAAGCAAATGATCTTTCAACTCTCACACGAAGCAGACTCATTGGTAAGTTAAAGATCTTTGATCACGAATCACAGTCTATTCAAAGTAAAGGAATCGCTTTTAAGGAGAAAATTCCAAATTATCAAATGGAAAGGAATAGACAGTCGGATGATTCAAATGAAGAGATTGCAGAAACTTTTGATGATGAAATTGAACAATCATTATCATTAGTTACTAGACAGTTTCGATATCTCTTGAAGAAAAGAAACAAGAGATTCGTTAAGGATACTTATCGATCTTCTCGACCGCATGATCGAGTACCTGTAAAAAGGGATCAAGAAGAAGATGATGAATATCAGCCGTAGTGCTTCAAGTGTAAAGGGTTCGGTCATATTGCTAAAGACTGTCCCAATCTTAAGAAATACACTGGAAGCAAGGCATTGGCTGTAACTCTAGATGAGTCCTCTGAGTCATATGATTCTGAAGATGAGGAAACAGATAATGTTGCATTAGTTGTCAATCTTATTCCTTCCTCCACCATTAGTGATTTACCCATTTTAAGAATGAACATGTCTTCTGATGTTATTAAATAATCTAATGGTAGAGGGAGAAATAAGACAAGATGCAAAAATTGTCTTGATAGAATTGCTAAAAGTTGCATATGCAATTTCGGCATATCCCAAGATACTTCGTTGGTTCGAGGTAATATAAAGATATATTTTCATACTATAATAGATCAAGAACACTCTGGTAGTTCAAAATTCCATAATGAGAGAAAATCTCATACTAATGCTACTTGATCGGTATTAGAATTCTTTCCTCATCTTGTGTGCCACTTTTTGAGTGAGGAAGAAGAAAAATCAAGGCACTTTTGTGTAGATTATGGAAATAATATCTAGTATTTGAAGATATTTTATATATTCGTATCTTTAGGAATATTATATTTTCGGTAGTATGAATATAAAAAGACTCTTCTCCCATTTTGATCATTCCTTGTCCGAACTATGGGTCTGGATCAAATGGTTTCTCTAGAGAAGATGCAAGATCAGAAAGATCATCTTAAAACTATGTCCGGTTTATCTCTCGACATTAAGGGTAAAATCAGAAAGGAAGATTGGCATTGACACACTTTTGTGTTCAATCGAAGACAAAATTACATGCTCTTGCAGAATCCTTCACGAAGATTTCTTATATGCAAGAGATTCTGGTCAAGCAACAAGGCTTTCTACTTGAATAAATTCAAAAGCTGAAAAGTAGTAATGCACCTTCATTCGGTTCGGATATGAAGGACTAGGTTGCAAAGATAGTATAGACATCAATTTGTGATTTATTTCATTGATTGTATTAGTCTATTATGAATAAAACTATTATGAATAAAATTATTTGTTTTGAGTAATTTTTCTTATGATAGTTTTTTGGTTTACATAGCCTGTGCTTAATTGTTTTTATCTTATTTCTATGTATGATTATAAGATGTATGTTTTCGGTTTTATCACCTTAATGTTCGATCTCATATATTGTGAACCCTCATAGTTTGGGTGACTTTTTGATTTAGCGGGATTAAGTTCTATCCCTAGTAGGTAGGCTTTATCAAAGGATTATGAGGGGTTCCAATGGAAACATTATGTGAAAAAGTCACAATATGTTGAATCGGTTTTAGTTTAACATAAAAGCATATGTGTTTCAACGGTTTTCAACTTTTGCTTTCAATAGTTAAAACCGGTTTTCAACCTTTCTCTGGTAAAGGTTGAGGTGTGTTGTTATTCTTTTGTTTACGCATAAGGATGACAATGTGGTGATATTTCGATATCAATTCTCCCTGGACGAAGATGTTATCATATTGGAGAAGTGGATGCGAAATTTGATGTAACAATCTTGTTAGTTAATTGTTTTCCTGTTTAAGAAAATCCTGAGTTTATTTTATATATATTTGTTGCTTTTGCTTAACGAAATTTAGGTTCAATTGATATTTATTCCATGATGTGTGTGTGGATGTGTGTTTCAATTGGTTCATGTTAAGAAAAACTATTGTTATCTTGCTTTATTGTGTGGTATCAATCGTTTAGGCTTACGAAATTTCGGTACAATTGATGTGTGTGTGATTCAATTGGTTCAGGTTAAGAAAAACTATTGTTATCTTGCTTTTGTATAGTATCAATGGTTTAGGCTTACAAAATTACGGTGCAATTGTGATGCTTTTAATGTCTATGTTGTTTCAATTGCTTCCGGTGAGGTGAATAATTATGCAAGTTGATTTATTTTGGTTTGTATGAATTATTTATGGATTAACGAAATAATATGTGTATGGGATGAGTTGTTTAGTCCAATTCGATTCCGGATAAGAAACTAAGTTAATTCTGATCTTAGTTTGTCTTATCGAAGTGAGGTTTCGGTTATTCAAGTCTAATCGAATGCCTAAACAAGGAAATGCTAGTTAACTAACCTAGTATTTGGTTTGTTTAAAATTGAAAGGTCTAAGTTTATGGATAATCCGATGAGAAAAATGGAGTTTATCTTTATTTTGGTCTTATCGAATTAAGCGGTTGTTTTTGAACAATCGGTTTAGTAAAGGAACTAATGTGATTAGTTTTTTTTTTTGGTTTGCTAAACTAAATGGGAAAAATTGTTTCAGGAAATTGTTTACTTGATAACATATCAAAATAAGACTACTTGTAGTTTCGTTTTTGATATTGGTTATCAGAACGTGATGTGTGGAACCCTCGTGCCTAACTCTACAGGTTTGCAAGTCTATTCTGAGATTTGTAAGCTTCTTTTCGTGTTGTCCTTTTTTTTGTCATTTTTGTAACAAAAAGGTGGAGAAATATATGGAGTAAACAAGTGATACTGACATTGATTTTATATTAATTGGTATCGCTAAGGAAAAGAACATTGGTGCTTGAATGTTACATCTAACGAAAGAGTGAAAGCACATACTAAGGGGGAGTAACATGTCATATTGATTGGTATAACAAAGACATGTGGATTGAATATCTACCTATCTTCCTTAGGGGGAGTAATAGCTTTGTTATTATAATATCAACAACGACATTTCAAGGATTGAATGTAAGCAGTTTTACTGTGCTGTTGAATCGGGAATCAAGCGGAGTGTAATGAATTCTTGTAATTTTTTTATCCATATGATGTAAGAGTTTTGTCACTAAAATTGACAAAGGGGGAGATTGTTAGAGCATTTCTCAGTTGAACCCACCAAGCGTTGGTATGTCAAGTTTGGTTGTCATATTTTAGTGAATCAAAACTCATGTTAAGAGTCGCTTGATTATGTACAATAGTTAAACTTCGTATAGGTTAGCTTGAAAGCATTAGGATATGAGACATTAAAAGTATTGCGAAGTCTTGAAGATGTGAAGAAGCAAGGAGCTACAACGACAACAATCATCCTTCCACTTGAGGTTAGTGATATTTGACTTGAACTGTTTCATTCCCTAACGTATCTTTCAAGTCGTGCATATTGAAAACATAACTGCGAATCATATTTGAACTCTAGATAGACATAGTATTAAGAAATACAATAGGAGGTTTATTGCTTAACCATTAAACTTTGTAGATAATACATCGCCGTAATCATTTGAATGCTATTGTGATTATGTATGGGTATAAGGTGAGGATTTCATCATAGGGAACAATGTTTACATGTGTTCTAAGGAAGTAAGTTCATAAACTTGTTTGTGGACCGAAAAGGAAATTGCCAGGAGTTATTGGTTTTGTTATTCATTGCATATCTTATGAACAACCAATATGTGTGATAGAGTATAACCGCTCACAACTTGTTGTGTTCTTGGTAGAACTATTCACAAAGTCCTGAATTTTGTATTGATATAACTTTTATTAGTAAAACCAATCTTAAGTAATCACCTGGTATGATCGGATTGTATGTGCCTTGGTGAAAGGGAACCGATCCTTGTTGGAGGTATGTCATCATCATTTTGTAGCCTTCTTCTTCGTGTACTTTTGTCAAGCAGCAGCTCTGGAAAAGACACTTCTTGAATGGTAAATACATTTTAGAGTGACGTAAATCACTTAAGTGACTGGATTTTTTAAAAGAAAATAATTACACTCCTCGTTGGCTGTGGATATAATCTTTCCAATAACGGTTATGTAATCATAAACCTCATCCTTTGTGGATATATTTTTTTAAACTGAAATGATGCATTGGTTTCGCCAAGTAACCGCGCCTCAATCTCTCAACTGTTGCACTATAATTTGGTAAGGGAACACGCCATCATCATTTTGTATCCTTCGTCACACTTGTGTTACGTCTTTTATACTTAAAATATGGTGCACAAACAATTGATCACGTGAAATGAGTGCAAACTACAATTTTCACTTCATTCACTTTAAAAACTAGTATGATATTCAGTCTTCTTTGCAAATACAAATTGTCTTTGCATCCTTTACAAACGTATGTATATATATTCTGAATATAATTAGAGAACTATGCAGAACAAGCTAGACATATTCTTCCTATTTTACTCATAAAGTATATATATACACACACAACTTATAGTGTTGATGTTATCATAAGCACCACAAATACCAATGAAAGCTCGATTTCCTCATATTTTGAAAGAAGGTTACTAAATTCTATTCATACAACAAACACCACACTTTTGGTAACGTTCCTTTTTATCTTAGTGTTGATGGTGGTTTTTAGCTTAGGGTTAAAATTGTAAAACCTTAGTCAAACAGTGACGTCACTCTGAAAAGAAACAGAACTAAGTAATAATGTCTCCACTAGCGTATTTATTGAACCATTTAACATGTCCGCGTAAAATTACCGGGGTACCTTTTTTTGTCATGCTCCACGACAGAGACCTCGGTACTGACTAGCATCGTCTCTACACATGCCAACCGCACATGCTAGCCAATCGTGCCAATGGCATACCATGCCAGCCACACCTCCGCGCCAAGGCATACCAACCGTGCCAGCCGCACCACTGAGACAATGGAATACCATGCCAGCGTCACCTCCGCGCCAAGGCATGCCAATCATGCCAGCCGCACCACTGATCCAATGGCATACCATGCCAGCCCCACCTCCGCGCCAAGGCATGACATCCATGTCGGCCGCACCACTGATCCAATGGCATACCATGCCAGCCTCACCTCCGCGCCAAGGCATGCCAACCATGCCAGCCGCACCACTGAGCCTATGGCATACCATGCCAGCCTCACCTCTGTGCCAAGACATGCCAACCATGCCAGCCACACCACTGAGCCAATGACATACCATGCCAGCTTCACGCCAACCATGCCAGCCGTACCGCTAAGCCAATGGCATACCATGCCATCCTCACCTTCGCGCCAAGGCATGTCAACCATGCCAGCCGCACCACTGAGCCAATGGCATACCATGCAAGCCTCACCTCCGCGCCAAGGAATGCCAACTATGCCAGCCGTACCACTGTGTCAATGGCAAACCATGCCAGCCATGCCTCCACACTAAGGCATGAAAACTATGCCAGCCGCGCCACCGTGCCAATGGCAAACCATGCCAGCCACGTCTCTGCGCAAAGGCCGGACCCATGTTGCTTGTCGTCCCCCTTTCCATAGACCAATAAGGTCGCTTTAAAGCCGCCAAAGCGCGCTGGAAGTGTGGCCGCGCCTTAGTGTTAGAGCATAGCTCGGTCAACCTCGCATGCGTTGCTATATCAAGCATGTTTGTCAATATTAGTGATCAAAACTACGAGTCTTGATTTCTAGCCTATTATAGCTAAGTCTCAGACTAGGATAGGAAAATGTAGTAAGCTCAAGGACTTCATGGCGATTCATCATACAACGACGAAGATCTACACAAGGAATCGTGGAGCTTCACCAACAAAAAGGTATGTGGAGACTTGAACTTATCTATCACTCAAAAGTCTATCTATTTTATCTCCCACTTCTTATGAGACAAAATTCGTATGCTATATAGACTGGATCATACACACTTGACATTTTGAGCTGAGTATTCAATGCTTATCTTATTTCTCGAAATCGTGTGTTGGTAAAGCGTTTCGCTTTGATCAAGTTTATCTTCACCTAGTGACGAAAGTCATGAAATATTTCAATTGCTTTGGAAATTGCTCTGACGAGAAAGGTTTGTGAATAACAACTGAATAATGTCCTCTGAGAATGTTTCAATGGTTGGAATGGGAGTTTAGATAACATAACCATGTATTCCTTGAGCCGAAGTTTTCGAACTTTATTGATCAAGAGAAATCGGTAGGATTGTGGAATTGGCTTGCCAAGTCCGCGAACTCAGTCCGCAGACTCAGTCCGCGAACTGACGGAAGTTTTCATCTCGAGAATTTCTGCTGGATTTTCCTATAACTCGTTTGTGTGCTTAGTCCACGAACCCAGTCCGCGAACTGGCAGAAGTTCTCTTTCCGAGAATTTCTGCTGAGTTTGGAAAACTCAACCGGTTTACTTAAGTCCGCGAACTTGTTTGTGAACTTAAGAGGTTATGATCTAAAGATGTGCTCTGAACATAAACATTAAATTACTAAGGAATGCTTTATGCAAACCGTGACTATAATGTTCATGAGACGATTCATCGAATCGAATCATCTTTGCTTCAATTGTGTCTTGTGTAGTACATGAGATCTCATATCAATGGAACAACTCTCTAACTAGTTCATTTGAGTCAATTGAACTAGTTATGGTGAAGACGAACAAGGTTATTATGAAATGCTCATATGGTTGACCTTTTGGGATACTATGTTGAACCAACATACACGTACACGTTTGGGCATGGTTTTCACGAACCCGGTAGATGTATACCCAAGTGTGTGTGTCAATTTAAATTTTCGATCTAACGGTTGAGAAATATTAGCTTGAATCTAAATCAGGTTTTCATCTAACGGTGAATATGGATTGCTTTGTAACTAAGGCAAAACCCAGATTTGAAGACTATATATATGAGACATATAGCTTTGAGCAAAACTAATCCCCACACGTCTTGTGTGATACTAGTGCACTCTTTAGAGTCGATCTCCATAAACCTTTGATTTTCTTCTCTAAAATCAGGTTAACGACTTAAAGACTTCATTGGGATTGTGAAGCCAGACCGATACTAATTTTATCGTAGTTGTGTGATCTGATCTTGCATCTTTTATCGTACGACTACAATCTTTGATTGGATTGAGATCGTGAGAGTTCTCCGATAGGCAAGATAAAGAAGTCACAAACATCTTCGTATCACTGTTTGTGATTCCTTGACAAACCGCCTGTGTAGTCAAGAAGGCTTGTTGAGAGGTGATTGATTAATCTAGGTTGTTCTTCCGGAATATAAGTCCGGATTATCAATTGGTTCCTGTTCACCTTGATTTCTATCAAAAGACGGAACAAACCCTAGGGTTTATCTGTGGGAGATAAATTTATCCTTTGATGGACTTTTTTGTGTGAGACAGATCTGTTTATTTTCAAGTCTGTGATTTTGGGTTGCAGCAACTCTTAGTTGTGGGTGAGATCAGCTAAGGGAATCAAGTACGCAGTGTCCTGCTGGGATCAGAGGCGTAGGAGTACAACTGTACCTTGTATCAGTGGGAGATTGATAGGGGTTCAACTATAGTCCATTCCGAAGTTAGTTTGCAGTAGGCTAGTGTCTGTAACGACTTAATACATTGTGTATTCAATCTGAACTAGGTCCCGGGGTTTTTTTGCATTTGCGGTTTCCTCGTTAACAAAACTTATGGTGTCTGTGTTATTTCTTTTCCGCATTATATTTTTTTATATAATAGAAATAATACAGGTTGTGCGTTAAAGATCATCAATTGGAAATCCAACCTTTGGTTGTTGATTGATATTTACTGATCCTTGGACATTGGTTTTTGGTACCGTCCAAGTTATTCCTTGTATTTGATTAAGCGACTCGCTATTGTTTTAGCTTGAGTAAATCAAAGACAAGTGAGAGATATTATATCCTTGAGATACTTTTTATCTAGATTGAGTCTGTATGTCTAGTTGATTCTCTAGAAAAGTATTTCGAAGTTAGTCCATACATATTGCTAAGCGAAATATTGGGTGGTGGTGTTAGACCCCCGCTTTTTCAATTGGTATTAGAGCAGGCAAACACACTTAAGACCTCACAAGTATGTGTTTGTAGCGATCTGACTCTATGGACAAGAGTATTATCTCTGATAAACGCATCACCAGTAACAAAGATTCTCTCTCGTCTAAATCTATTAAAGAGAAAAGTTATTCTATCTCGAATATAGAGAAATCTGGTGGTTCGACGAGACAGACATACTATGACATGGGTGCTCCTATTTCCCCTCGAAAGAGGCCAGTTCTTCTAATGATTGGGATACAACTGAAGAGAGTAGATTGATTCTAAAACTAATTAGAATTCAAGCTGTTAGATTGAAATAGTTAAAACTCCATGTCAATGATATTCTTGGTATTGTGATTGCAAAGTCCATGGCAACGCTGAAGATAAATCTCTTGAGAGCAGCCTCGAAAAGGATGTCTTGGATATTGAACGTCGTTTGAATAAACTCTCTGTTAAAGGTTGTTCAAAGCAATCTAATATATCAAGAACTTATGATGATTTTCTTTTGGAAGTAAAAACATGTGTTCCTAATGTTTCCACCAAACTTAGGATAGTCTGTAAAAGAGACAAATTTTCTGATCAAAAGATATGTCTTGTGTGTGAGACCAAGAGTTCTGTTAGACAAAAGAGAAACTCTAAGTTGAATAAAGATTCCTTAGTTCAACTACAACACACCCTAGATTTGATTCTCAAAGATGACTAACATCCGTATGATTGAGCCAATTGGCTTTCGTACATATCCTGTTTATGCTACCAGAAAAGTCAGTACAGTGAGTTCCTCCAATGTTCAAAGGCAGAATGGACGTCTTTATAAACATCGTCAGAAGGAAGTTCAACACCGTGTCTCTAAAAGCAACGATGTTCCTGTTGAGAAAGTCATCCCATAAGAAAGGAGAATTGATGAGATAAGAAATGATATTAAAGAGATAATTGTAAGGTACAAAGAGCTTGTCAACAGATTATCCTCTTCCTCATATCAAGACACTTCTGGTAAGGAGTCTAACTATGTCTCTTATTTTGATGACAGTAAATTTTATGATAATTTCTCATGTCAGACAGGATTCCTCTCTAAGACTAAGAGGAAAAACAAAGTTAACCAAAAACACAAAACTCTTAATGAGCATGTGGCTCGTACTTGTGGTAACTAATCACAAGGTTTGAGAGCTTACTCATAAAAAACCACGTTGAGTAAGTTTGTGTTAATAACAGGTATACTTGTTGTTTGCATCTGTTAAGTTAGGCTATTTTCTTATCGTCCATAGCAAAACTTATGCCGGCAGATCCGCTAAGAACAAGTATTGGTTAAGTCAAAAGATTTTGTTGCATAGAGTCTTAAATTTTGTGTTTAAGTCCTGTTTTCAAAAACTTTAAGGACTTTATTTTTAATGGATATTTGTTGTAATCGAACAGATTCTGTTCTGACCCGAGTCAACGTTTTATGAAACCCTAAATTGTCTTCCCAAGGTTTAAATATCCAACTTCTTAGGTTTACAAGTCACGTACGTGTACTCCTGGGTGTTTTTGGATTTTCAAGAATGTCTTCCTCCTCTTCCTGCTATGGTGGTTTTGCAAAAGGATTTCTTGACAAAGGTGTTGAGGTTGATTCCAAGAGGAAGAGAACAATTGTAGATGAAGATTATCAGAATGCCTCATGTTTCTTTGCTTATGCTCATGAAGATGTTGAAAATAATGATATGATCTTTGCCGAAGTTGTTCATGACTTTCTTAAGTACTTTGGGGAAGCAAAAGAACAACTTGTTGATACTCTTAAATGTTTTGATATGGTGAAAACTGAGTTGAAAAGGTTTTGTCTGACCTTGGTCTCATAAAATCTCAAATCAATGATCTTCGTAAGGAGAATCATCTATCTGATGTGGCAGAGAAGGCTGTTGTACACAATCTCGAAGACTCCTTGTCTCGTGAGGATCCTGTACTGCCCGTATCCTTGTTCGCTGTCTGGGAAACGATGGCAGATTCCTCTTAGCTTGTCATGTTTAGACGCCTAGGATGTCTTTTTTTTTTATTAGTTGGAAGAATAACTAGTGCTTTGAATAGCGGTGATTGTGACTACACATAACTATTATTTTCATCTTCTTGTTACTGTTTTTTTTAGGTTTATTATTTTAAATTCTAAAAATATTTGGAGGATGATGGTTATTGCAATATTTATTCTTGGTTTATTATATGACAATATTTTTTTGGGATATGTATTTTTTGCGTCCGTGAACTTTAAGGTCCCATATTGGTGTCAAAAGTAAATATGTTCATGAATTGGTATTCCTATTGATCAAAGAACGAATGGACTTTTGACAAATAAAAAAGTTATGCCTATGCAATCATGTATTTGATGGAAAATAGGATTAAATCTTTTGTATGACGAGGATAAAGTCTATTATATTGTTATGCATATAATGATGGAAAATAGAATAGATCCTTGTATTTTATCCACGGTATTGATCTTCATTGATCCATTTTATTATGCATTACCGTGAAGGCTCCATTGTGTGTCTTATGTTGAGCACGATATGACTAAGTCGATTTCATATTGATTTGGTTGGTTGTTCCGTGAGATGCTATATGTTGAGCATTAGGAACTAAATTAATCATCTTTTTGGTTATTTAGTTTGTACTCCATAAGCCTTCTTCCTTATGTTGAGTACATGTACGGTTAAGGTTGTCATGTTCTATGATAAACTTAGTCGGGGTTCCGTAATTTCTTTTCTGTTGAGCCCAAAATAATTAAATTGATTACTTCGGTGATTAGTTTGGTTGTTTGCTTTCCGATTAGATTAATTATAGGTTCTCTTGTAATTAATCTAGTTGATTTTTCATATATTCCACAAGTTCTTGTATTGAGTATATGAACGGCTATACTAATCATGTTCTATTGGTTAATGTAGTCATATATTCCGTAAGGTTTTCCTTATGTTGAATATTTGAACATATATTCCGTAAGGTTCTCCTTATGTTGAGTATTTTGAATGGTTAAGTTAGTCACCTCCATATGATTAACTTAGTCGTTGCTCCGTAGGTTTACTTATATTGAGCACTTTCAATTAAATTGATCACTTTTGGTTTTTTGATTTAGTTGAGTATTTCAATTAAATTAATCATGGGTTTACTTGTGATTAATTTAGTTGTGTTTTGGATATAGAAAATCATTTTTATGGTTTTTAGTGTCCAATAAAAATCCTTCTTTTCTTTCGAAATTAAGGTCGCTCATGTTGTTCTTTCGGGAATGACATCAAATGGGGGAGAGTTCTTTTGAACTTGTTCTTAATGGTAATATCTTGCGGAGTGCGCGGCTATGGAATTTTAAAGGGGTTATCTTGTATCTTGAAACTCCTTGATGAATGCATTTAGTTTCGGCTTTATGATTGCATCTAAACTAAGTTGGTATGTATTTTTCTCTTTTAGTTTATGAAATGTCTCTTGTGGAAATTTCATTATGAACCCGTTCTTGTACCTTTGCCAATTTTATTGACAAAAAGGGGGAGAAATATTGTAGTTCACACTATAAATACATATGGTTTTCGGATCATTGTGTAAGGGGGAGTGGTTTCCATGATCGAGATGGAGTATTAACTAGGGGGAGTGATACATATCACCGTAGTATTATTGTTAAAGTCGTGATGCAATTGGACTTTGATGTTCATAATAATACTATTCCACTATATAATAATGATTGAGAATCTCGAGTTCTCTCATTGTTGTAACTATGGATCTTCAACAACGATGGTTCTAAACTTACAACCTTTGGGATCATTGCAGTACTTGGAAGGACGAAGATTTCAAGGAACATTGAAGATTAGACTATGGAATAGGAGCCACTAAAGTTTATCTTTTTTGTATTCCATATGTATAATAGTTTTGTCACTAAAATTGACAAAGGGGTAGATTGTTAGAGCATAGCCCGGTCAACCTCGCATGCGTTGCTATATCAGGCATGTTTGTCAATGTTAGTGATCAAAACTATGAGTCTTGATTTCTAGCCTATTATAGCTAAGTCTCGGACTAAGATAGGAAAGTGTAGTAAGCTCAAGGACTTCATGGCGATTCATCATACAACGACGAAGATCTACACAAGGAACCGTGGAGATTCATCAACAAAAAGGTATGTGGAGACTTGAACTTATCTATCACTCAAAAGTCTATCTATTCTATCTCCTACTTCTTATGAGACAAAAGTCATATGCTATATAGACTGGATCATACACACTTGACATTTCGAGATGAGTATTTAATGCTTATCTTATTTCTCTAAATCGTATGTTGGTAAAGCGTTTCGCTTTGATCAAGTTTATCTTCACCTAGTGACGAAAGTCATGAAACATTTCAATTGCTTTGAAAATTTCTCTGACGAGAAAGGTTTGTGAATAACAACTGAATAACGTCCTCTGAGAATATTTCAATGGTTGGAATGGGAGTTTAGATAACATAACCATGTATTCCTTGAACCGAATTTTTCGAACTTTGTTGATCAAGAGAAATCGGTAGGATTGTGGAATTGGCTTGCCAAGTCCGCGAACTGACAGAAGTTTTCATCCCGAAAATTTCTGCTGGATTTTCCTATAACTCGTGTGTGTGCTTAGTCCGCGAACCGGCGGAAGTTCTCTTTCCGAGAATTTCTGCTGAGTTTGGAAAACTCAACCGGTTTACTTAAGTCCGCGAACTTGTTTGTGTACTTAAGAGGTTATGATCTAAAGATGTGCTCTGAACATAAACATTAAATTACTAAGGAATGCTTTATGCAAACCGTGGCTATAATATTCATGAGCCGATTCATCGAATCGAATCATCTTTGCTTCAATTGTGTCTTGTGTAGTATATGAGATCTCATAGTAATTGAAAAACTCTCTAACTAGTTCATTTGAGTCAATTGAACTATTTATGGTGAAGACGAACAAGGTTAATATGAAATGCTCATATGGTTGACCTTTTGGGATACTATGTTGAACCAACATACACGTACACGTTTGGGCATGGTTTTCACGAACCCAGTAAACGTATACCCAAGTGTGTGTGTCAAGATAAGTTTTCGATCTAACGGTTGAGAAATATTAACTTGAATCTAAATCAGGTTTTCATCTAACGGTGAATATGGATTGCTTTGTAACTAAGGCAAAACCCTGATTTGAAGACTATATATAGGAGACATCTAGCTTTGAGAAAAACTAATCCACGCATGTCTTGTGTGATACTAGTGCGCTCGCTAGAGTCAATCTCCATTAACCTTTGATTTTCTTCTCTAAAATAAGGTTAACGACTTAGAAACTTCATTGGGATTGTGAAGCCAGACCGATGCTACTTTTATCGTAGTTGTGTGATCTGATCTTGCATCTTCTATCGTACGAGTACAATCTTTGATTGGCTTGAGATCGTGAGAGTTTTCCGATAGGAAAGATAAAGAAGTCACAAATATCTTCGTCTCATTGTTTGCGATTCCTTGACAAACCGCCTGTGTAGTCAGGAAGGCTTTTTGAGAGGTAATTGATTAATCTAGGCTGTTATTCGGGAATATAAGTCCGGATTATCAATTGGTTCCTGTTCACCTTGATTTCTATCAAAAAACGGAACAAACCCTAGGGTTTATCTGTGGAAGATAGATTTATCCTTTGATAGACTTTTCTGTGTGATACAGATCTGTTTATTTTCAAGTCTGTGATTTTGGGTTGCAGCAACTCTTAGTTGTGGGTGAGATCAGCTAAGGGACTCAAGTACGCAGTGTCCTACTGGGATCAGAGGCGTAAGATTACAACTGTACCTTGTATCAGTGGGATATTGATAGGGGTTCAACTGTAGTCCAGTCCGAATATAGTTTGCAGTAGGCTAGTGTCTGTAGCGGCTTAATACAATGTGTATTCAATCTGGACTAGGTCCCGGGGTTTTTCTGCATTTGTGGTTTCCTCGTTAACAAAACTTCTGATGTCTGTGTTATTTCTTTTCTGCATTATATTTATTTTATATAATATAAATAATACAGGTTGTGCGTTAAAGATCACCAATTGGAAATCCAACCTTTGGTTGTTGATTGATATTGATTGATCCTTGGACATTGGTCATTGGTACCTTCCAAGTTATTCCTTGTATTTGATTAAGAGACTCGCTATTGTTTTAGCTTGAGTAAATCAAAGACAAGTGAGAGATATTAAATCCTTGAGATACTTTTTATCTAGATTGAGTCTGACTGTCTAGTTGATTCTCTAGCAAAGTATTTCGGAGTTAGTCCATACAGATTGCTAAGCGAAATATTGGGTGGTGTTTTTAGACCCCCGATTTTTCACTTAGCTTGCCGATCTCACTTCCCATCGACCAATCAGGTTGCCCTAAATGCGCCACGCGCATTCCAAACAAGGCCGGACCCATGTTGCTTTCCGGCCCCCTTCCCTTTAACCAATCAGGTCGCTTTAAAGCCGCCACACTGCGCTGGAAGTATGGTCGCGCCCTAGCTTGCCGACCCCACTTCCCATAGACCAATCAGGTTTCCCTAAATGTGTCACGCGCATTCCAAACAAGGCCGGACCCATGTTGCTTGTCGGCCCCCTTTCCATCGACCAATCAGGTCACTTTAAATCCTCCACAACGCGCTGGAAGTGTGTCCGCGCCCTAGCTTGTCGGCCCCACTTCCCATCGACCACTCAGGTCGCCCTAAATGCTCCACGCGCTTTCCAAACAAGGTCGAAACCATGTTGCTTGCCGACCCCCTTTCCATCGACCAATCAGGTCGTTTTAAACCCGTCATCGCGCGTTGGAAGTTTGGCCATGCCCTAGCATGCTGGACCCACTTCCCGTCGACCAATCAGGTTGCAACCTGCCACGTCCTTAAAAGAGGTCTCCATACTAAGTTGGCTTCCCATACACGCCAGCTTCTCAAAAACGCGCGAGCTTCCTAAAACGCGCCAGCTTCCTAAACCGCGCCAGCTTCCTAAACCATGCCGATGGCTGCCATCTGAGATGCATATCTCAGTCGTCCGAGGTTGCCAGCTAACGCGTGGTAACCCTTGGCCCAAAGCCAAACATCACGGTTTACGTAAAACCTAATTTTGGCCATGCCTAAAACATGCCAAGCCATCTCGGCCCTAAACCATGCCGCTGGCTTCCAAATGAAGGGTTCCAACAATCAATGGCCAGCCTTCCATCTGAGATGCAGATCTTAGCCGTCCAAGGTTTCCATCTAACGCATGGTAACCCTTGGCCCAACGCCAAGCCTTAATTTTGGCCACGCCCAAACTATGCCAAAACCCTAGTTTTGGCCGCGCCTAAACTATGCCTAGTTTGGATACGCCTAAACTATGCCAAGCCATGCCGGCCCTAAACCATGTCGCTGGCTGCCAAAGGAAGGGTTACAACAATCAACGGCCACCCTTCCATCTGAGATGCAGATCTCAGTCGTCCAAGGTTTCCAGCTAAACGCGTGGTAACCCTTGGCCCAACGCCA
Organism: Papaver somniferum; assembly: GCF_003573695.1. NCBI lineage: Eukaryota > Viridiplantae > Streptophyta > Magnoliopsida > Ranunculales > Papaveraceae > Papaver > Papaver somniferum. The sequence continues at coordinate 756,446 of NW_020621603.1, read as the reverse complement.
AGCCTTAAATTTGGCCGCGCCCAAACTATGCCAAAACCTTAGTTTTGGCCGCGCCTAAACTATGCCTAGCTTGGCCACGCCTAAACTATGCCAAGCCATGCCGACCCTAAATCACGCCGTTGGCTGCCAAAACGAAGGGTTGTAACAATCAACAGCCACCCTTCCATCTAAGATGCAGATCTTAGCCGTCCAAGGTCACCAGCTAACGTATGGCTACCTTTGTCCCAACGCCAAAATCCTAGCTTGGCCACGCCTAACCACGTTAAAGCCATGCCGGCCATGCTTTCATGCCACTGGATACCGAACAAAGGGTTTCCATAATCAACGACTACCCTTCCTCTCAAGATGCAAAATCTCGACCGTCGAGGGTCACCACCGAGCCGGCAAGTCTCCCAAGCTCAACTTGCCAAATAGCAACAACATGCTACATGTTTTCCACGAAAACACTCGAGACACCAACACATGTCACAAACTGGGGGATGCTCATTAGGGTATTGGAACATCATTATGGAACATTTCCAGGCGTTACCAGTTACCACATCCTCCCATTTACTCATCTGTTTCTATTTCTTACGAGACCAGAGTACGTTTCACTTCGACTTGTATAAATAGGTCTCACCTATTTCCACCAGACAACAAGTTTTGGTCAGGAGCATACAACACTCAAAAAACATTTGCTAGATTTCCCATATGTTATCTTCCCATTTTCTGATACAAGTCGTAAAACAACTACTCTTCCAGAATCAACTATTCTGGTCTCAACACTCTCTTCGCTTCCCTCCCCAAAACCAACCCTTCTCCTCCACTTTGTGACCGAAGCAAGTCTGGAACGACCATTTCTTGGTTTAGGCCTGATTTGTACAGATTGATCTCTCGAATCTAAAGTACTCCCTTGCAGTACATTGTTTAGGGTTTAGACTCGTTTCTCACCCACACACCCGAAATTACCAAAATCAGCAGAAACCGTTTTCACCCACAAACACTTAGTAATTAAATGAAATGAAATTCTATAAACATCCATTCCAAGATGATCAATACAAATGGAACTAGGAGTTTTCCTTGTTGGTTGTTTCCGATCTTAATTAATTGCAGAGATTTCTCACCTCATTGCGGAAAGAATAAGGTCAAGTGGGCAGATGTCGTGTTTTCCTCTTTGGATATTTTGTTTTTTGTTAACCAAACAATGACAGAGATGCAACTGTGTTTCTTTTAAATACAATTATTCTGCAATATTTATGTTGATAATGGAAGAATGACGATGATGAAAACTAAGTCAGTAAACCGTGTATAATTTTGTGTATAGTAACTTAAATCAACATGAATAATAACATAGATTTACCTATTTCCGATGCTAAGCAGAAGCGAGATTATATAAACCGCATACTTTGTGGATATATTTTTTAAAACTGAAATGATGCATTGGTTTCACAATGTCACCGCAAATTATTCTCTCAAACGTCGCACAATAATATGGTTAGGGCACACGTCATCATCATTTTGTAGCTCGATCCGTGGACATTTGTAAAACAATGGATCTGGAAAAGACACATATTGATTGGTACATACATTTTAAACCACTTATGTGAGTGGATGTTTCAAAAGAAAATAATTACACTCCTGGTTGGCGGTGGATTTAATCTTAATCAATAACGAGTATGTAATCATAAACATAATACTTTGGGGGTATATTTTATTAAGGAGAAATGATGCATTTGTTTCGCAGTGTCAACACACCTCGTTCTCTCATCTGTCGCACAATAACTGATTAGGGCACACGCCGTCATCATTTTGTAGCTCCGTGGACTTTTGTCAAGCTACAAGGAAAAGACACATCTTAGAGTGACGCAAACTACTTAAGTGATTGGATGTTTCAAAACAAAATACAAATTGGACTAGGAGTTTTCCTAGTTGGTTGTTTGCAATCTTGGTTAATTGCAAAGATTTTAGGTTTTAGGTTTTTATCTTTCTCATGGGTATCAAGATCTTTTATATAATAGCGTTAACAACGTCCTATGGTGGTGGTGCTGCATTAAAATAAAGAATTTTTTGAAAGAAGACGATCTAATTCAGCTAATAAGACGATCGAATGCATTGGTTTTACTAAGTAACCGCATATAATTCTCTCAACCGTCGCACAATAATATGGTAAGGGCGTATGTCTTCATAATATGGTAAGGGCGTATGTCATCATTATTTCGTGGGCGGTGGATTTAATCTTTATCGTAGCGATTATGTTATTATAAACCTACTACTTTGAGGATATATGTTTTTAAGGCAAATTGATACATTGGTTTCGCAGTGTAACCGGACCTCGGACTCCCAAGTGTAGAACAGTAATCTGGTTATGACACACGTCATCATCATTTTGTCTCCTTCGTCATACTTGTGTTACGTCTTTTATACTTTAAAATATGGTGCACAAACAATTGATCACGTGAAATATGGTGCAAAATAAAATTTTCACCGTATATAATTTTCTGTACAGTAACTTAAATCCTATACGACTAAGCATAAGCGCGATAATTTAATCATGAACCTCATACTTTATGGATACATTTTTTTAAAACTGAAATGATGCAGTGGTTTCGCAAAGAAACCTCCCCTCAGTCTCTCAACTGTCGCACAATAATATGGTTAAGGCACACGTCATCATCATTTTGTAGATCCGTGGTCTTTTGTCAAACAACAGATCTGGAAAAGACACGTCTTGATTGGTACATATATTGTAGAGTGACGTAAACTACTTAAGTGAGTGGATGCTTCAAAAGAAAACAATGACACTCCTCGTTGGCTGAGGAATTAATCTTTATCATAGTGATTATGTAATCATAAACCTAATACTTTTTTGGATATATTTTTGTCTGGCAAAATGATGCGTTGGTGTCGCAAGGTAAACGCACCTCATTCTCTCATATATCGCACAAATATCTGGTTAGGGCACACGTCGTCATCATTTTGTAGCTCCGTGGACTTTTGTCAAGCTGTAACTCTGGAAAAGACACATCTTAGAGTGACGTAAACTATTAAAGTGTGTGGATGTTTCAAAAGAAAATACAAATGGGACTAGAAGTATTCCTAGTTGGTTGTTTGCAATCTTGGTTAATTGCAAAGATTTTAGGTTTTAGGTTTTTATCTTTCTCATGGGTATCAATATTTTTTATATAATAGCGTTAATGGCGTCCTATGGTGGTGTTGATGCATTATAATCAAACATTTTTTAAAAGAAGAAGATCTAACTCGGAAAATAAGTCGATCTAATGCATTGGTTTAACAAAGTAACAACACATTATTCTCTTAAACGTCGCATAATAATTTGATGATGGCATGTCATCATCATTTTGTAGCCTTCTTCTCCGTGGACTTTTGTCAAGCAGCAGCTCTGGAAAAGACACTTCTTGAATGATAAATACATTTTAGAGTGACGTAAACCACTTAAGTGACTGGATTTTTTAAAAGAAAATAATTACGCTCCTCGTAGGCTATGGATATAATCTTTCCAATAGCGATTATGTAATCATAAACCTCATCCTTTGCGGATATATTTTTTTAACTGAAATGATGCATTAGTTTCACCAAGTAACCGCACCTCAATCTCTCACTATAATTTGGTTAGGGCACACGTCATCATCATTTTGTCTCCTTCGTCACACTTGTGTTACATCTTTTATACTTTAAATATGGTGCACAAACAATTGATCACGTGAAATGTGGTGCAAACTACAATTTTCACTTCATTCACTTTAAAAACTAGTATGATATTCAGTCTTCTTTGCAAATACAAATTATCTTTGCATCCTTGCAAACGTTTCTGTATATATATTTTGAATATAATTAGAGAACTATGCAGAACAAGCTGAACATATTCTTCCTATTTTACTCATAAAGTATATATATATGTACACACAACTTATAGTGTTGATGTTATCATAAGCACCACAAATACCAACGAAAGCTCGATTTCATCATCTTTTGAAAGAAAATTACTAAATTATATTCATACAACAAACACCACACTTTTGGTAATGTTCCTTTTTATCTTAGTAATTAAGTGAAATGAAATTCTGTAAACATCCATTCCAAGATGATCAATACAAATGGAACTAGGAGTTTTCCTGGTTGGTTGTTTTCTGATCTTAATTAATTGCAGAGATTTCTCACCTCATTGCGGACAAAATAAGGTCAAGGGGGCAGATGTCATGTTTTCCTCTTTGGATATTTTTGTTTTTTGTTAGCCAAACAATGACAGAGATGCAACTGTGTTTCTTTTAAATACAATTATTCAGCAATATTTACGATGATAATGGAAGAATGACGATGATGAAAACTAAGTCAGTAAACCGTGTAGAATTTTGCGTATAGTAACTTAAATCAACATGAATAATAACATAGATTTACCTATTTCCGATGCTAAGCAGAAGCGAGATTATATCAACCTCATACTTTGTGGATATATTTTTTAAAACTGAAACGATGCATTGGTTTCACAATGTAACCGCAAATTATTCTCTCAAACGTCGCACAATAATCTGGTTAGGGCACACGTCATCACCATTTTGTAGCTCGATCCGTGGACATTTGTAAAACAATGGATCTGGAAAAGACACATATTGATTGGTACATACATTTTAAACCACTTATGTGAGTGGTGTTTCAAAAGAAAATAATTACACTCCTGGTTGGCGGTGGATTTAATCTTTATCAATAACGAGTATGTAATCATAAACAAAATACTTTGGGGGTATATTTTATTAAGGCGAAATGATGCGTTTGTTTCGCAATGTCAACGCACCTCGTTCTCTCATCTGTCACACAATAACTGATTAGGGCACACGCCGTCATCATTTTGTAGCTCCGTGGACTTTGGTTAAGCTACAACTCTGGAAAAGATACATCTTAGAGTGACGCGAACTACTTAAGTGATTGGATTTTCCAAAACAAAATACAAATTGGACTAGGAGTTTTCATAGTTGGTTGTTTTCAATCTTGGTTAATTGCAAAGATTTTAGGTTTTTATCTTTCTCATGGGTATCAAGATTTTTTATATAATAGCGTTAATGGCGTCCTATGGTGGTGGTGTTGCATTATACTCAAGCATTTTTTGAAAGAAGAAGATCTAACTCCGCAAATAAGACGATCTAATGCATTGGTTTCACAATGTAACATCACATTATTCTATTAACCCTCGCACAATAATTTGGTGATGGCATGTCATCATCATTTTTTAGCCTTATTCTTCGTGGACTTTTGTCAAGCAGCAGCTCTGGAAAAGACAATTCTTGAATGGTAAATACATTTTAGAGTGACGTAAACCACTTAAGTGATGGGATTTTTTAAAAGAAAATAATTACACTCCTCTTTGGTTGCGGATATAATCTTTCCAATAACGATTATGTAATCATAAACCTCATCCTTTGTGGATACATTTTTTTAAACTGAAATGATGCATTGGTTTCCCCAAATAACCGCACCTCAGTCTCTCAATTGTTGCACTAAGTTGGTTAGGGCACACGTCATCATCATTTTGTCTGCTTCGTCACACTTGTGTTACGTATTTTATACTTAAAATATGGTGCACAAACAATTGAGCACGTGAAATGTGGTGCAAACTACAGTTTTCACTTTATTCACTTTAAAAACTAGTATGATATTCAGTCTTCTTTGCAAATACAAAATTATCTTTGCATCCTTTGCAAACGTTTCTGTATATATATTTTGAATATAATTAGAGAACTGTGCAGAACAGGCTGGACATATTCTTCATATTTTACTCATAAATTATATATATATATATGTACACACAGCTTATAGTATATTTATGTTATCATAAGCACCACAATTACCAATGAATGTTCGATTTCATCATCTTTTGAAAGAAAGTTACTAAATTCTATTCATACAACAAACACCACACTTTTGGTAACGTTCCTTTTTATCTTAGTAATTAAGTGAAATGAAATTCTGTAAACATCCGTTCCAAGATGATCAATACAAATGGAACTAGGAGTTTTCCTAGTTGGTTGTTTCCGATCTTAATTAATTGCAGAGATTTCTCACCTCATTGCGGACAGAATAAGGTCAAGTGGGCAGATGTCGTGTTTTCCTCTTTGGATATTTTTGTTAACCAAACAATGACAGAGATGCAACTTTGTTTCTTTTAAATACAATTATTCAGCTATATTTATGATGATAATGGAAGAATGACGATGATGAAAACTAAGTCAGTAAACCATGTAGAATTTTGTGTACAGTAACTTAAATCAACATGAATAATAACATAGATTTACCTATTTCCGATGCTAAGCAGAAGAGAGGTTATATAAACCTCATACTTTGTGGATATATTTTTTTAAAGTGAAACGATGCGTTGATTTAACAATGAAACCGCAAATTATTCTCTCAAACGTCGCACAATAATCTGGTTAGGGCACATGTCATCATCATTTTTAGCTCGATCCGTGGACTTTTTTAAAACAATTTTTTTTTTTGCTCAGCAAAGATAAATATTTTATTAATCTCAAAGGGAAACTCTACAAAAAGTGTAGAGACCAAAACAAGAAACAACAAGGTCTAAAGAGACCGAGAAGGCAAACCAAAAAGCATAAAAACAGCTATGGAGAGTCGAAAAAGTTCGATCTCCTGTTAACAATGAAATCGTCTAAGACTATGTCAGAGAAGCAATTAAGAGATTTAACCCAAGCAAAGATTATAATTTTTGCTTCTATGATGATAGATTCAGGAGGTTTATCCTTGAGCTTGAAAGTTCTCTCATTTCTTTTGTAAAACAATGGATCTGGAAAAGACACATATTGATTGGTACATATATTTTAAACCACTTATGTGAGTGGATGTTTCAAAAGAAAATAATTACACTCCTGGTTGGCGGTGGATTTAATCTTTATCAATAACGAGTATGTAATCATAAAAAAAAATACTTTGGGGGTATATTTTATTAAGGAGAAATGATGAGTTTGTTTCGCAATGTCAACGCACCTCGTTCTCTCATCTGCCGCACAATAACTGATTAGGGCACACGCCGTCATCATTTTGCAGCTCCGTGGACTTTTGTCAAGCTACAACTCTGGAAAAGACACATCTTAGAGTGACGCAAACTACTTAAGTGATTGGATGTTTTAAAACAAAATACAAATTGGACTAGGAGTTTTCCTAGTTGGTTGTTTGCAATCTTGGTTAATTTCAAAGATTTTAGGTTTTAGATTTTTATCTTTCTCATGGGTATCAAGATTTTTTATATAATAGCGTTAATGGCATCCTATGGTGGTGGTGTTGCATTATAATCAAGCATTTTTTGAAAGAAGAAGATCTAACTCCGCAAATAAGACGATCTAATGCATTGGTTTCACAAAATAACATCACATTATTCTCTTAACCGTCGCACAATAATTTGGTGATGGCATGTCATCATCATTTTGTAGCCTTATTCCCCGTGGACTTTTGTCAAGCAGCAGCTCTGGAAAAGACACTTCTTGAATGGTAAATACATTTTAGAGTGACGTAAACCACTTAAGTGACGGGATTTTTTAAAAGAAAATAATTACACTCCTCGTTGGTTGTGGATATAATCTTTCCAATAACGAATATGTAATCATAAACCTCATCATTTATGGATATATTTTTTTAAATTGAAATGATGCATTGGTTTCGCCAAATAGCCGCACCTCAGTCTCTCAATTGTTGCACTATAATTTGGTTAGGGCACACGCCATCATCATTTTGTCTCCTTCGTCACACTTGTGTTACGTCTTTTATACTTAAAATATGGTGCACAAACAATTGATCACGTGAAATGTGGTGCAAACTACAGTTTTCACTTCATTCACTTTAAAAACTAGTATGATATTCAGTCTTCTTTGCAAATACAAAATTATCTTTGCATCCTTTGCAAACGTTTCGGTATATATATTTTGAATATAATTAGAGAACTATGTAGAACAGGCTGGACATATTCTTCCTATTTTACTCATAAAGTATATATATATATGTACACATAACTTATAGTGTTGATGTTATCATAAGCACCACAATTACCAATGAAAGCTTGATTTCATCATCTTTCGAAAGAAAGTTACTAAATTATATTCATACAACAAACACCACACTTTTGGTAACGTTCCTTTTTATCTTAGTAATTAAGTGAAATGAAATTCTGTAAACATCCGTTCCAAGATGATCAATACAAATGGAAATAGGAGTTTTCCTAGTTGGTTGTTTCCGATCTTAATTAATTGCAGAGATTTCTCACCTCATTGCGGACAGAATAAGGTCAAGTGGGCAGATGTCGTGTTTTCCTCTTTAGATATTTTTGTTTTTTGTTAACCAAAAAATGACAGAGATGCAACTGTGTTTCTTTTAAATACAATTATTTAGCAATATTTATGATGATAATGGAAGAATGACGATGATGAAAACTAAGTTAGTAAACCGTGTAGAATTTTGTGTACAGTAACTTAAATCAACATGAATAATAACATAGATTTACCTATTTCCGATGCTAAGCAGAAGAGAGGTTATATAAACCTCATACTTTGTGGATATATTTTTTTAAAGTGAAATGATGCGTTGGTTTCACAATGTAACCGCAAATTATTCTTTCAAACTTCGCACAATAATCTGGTTAGGGCACATGTCATCATCATTTTTAGCTCGATCCGTGGACTTTTTTAAAACAATTTTTTTTTTCTCAGCAAAGATAAAGATTTTATTAATCTCAAAGGGAAACTCTACAAAAAGTGTAGAGACCAAAACAAGAAACAGCAAGGTCTAAAGAGACCGAGAAGGCAAACCAAAAAGCATAAAAACAGCTATGGAGAGTCGAAAAAGTTCGATCTCCAGTTAACAATGATATCGTCTAAGACTATGTCAGAGAACCAATTAAGAGATTTAACCCAAGCAAAGATTTTAATTTTTGCTTCTATGATGATAGATTCAGGAGATTTATCATTGAGCTTGAAAGTTCCCTCATTTCTTTTGTAAAACAATGGATCTGGAAAAGACACATATTGATTGGTACATATATTTTAAACCACTTATGTGAGTGGATGTTTCAAAAGAAAATAATTACACTCCTGGTTGGCGGTGGATTTAATCTTTATCAATAACGAGTATGTAATCATAAGCATAATACTTTGGGGGTATATTTTATTAAGGAGAAATGATGTGTTTGTTTCGCAGTGTCAACGCACCTCGTTCTCTCATCTGTCGCACAATATCTGATTAGGGCACACATCGTCATCATTTTGTAGCTCCGTGGACTTTTGTCAAGCTACAACTGTGGAAAAGACACATCTTAGAGTGACACAAACTACTTAAGTGATTGGATGTTTCAAAACAAAATACAAATTGGACTAGGAGTTTTCCTAGTTGGTTGTTTGCAATCTTGGTTAATTGTAAAGATTTTAGGTTTTTATCTTTCTCATGGGTATCAAGATTTTTATATGATAGCGTTAATAGCGTCCTATGGTGGTGGTGCTGCATTAAAATCAAGCATTTTTTGAAAGAAGACAATCTAATTAAGCAAATAAGGCGATCTAATACATTGGTTTCACTAAGTAACCGCACATAATTCTCTCAACAGTCGCACAATAATTTGGTGAGGGCGTATTTAAAAAGCGGGGGTCTAACAACTACACGTAATATTTCGCTTAGCAATCTGTATGGACAAACTCGAATATACTTTTAAGAGAATCAACAAGACTCAATGAATTAAAAGTATATCAACGAGTTTATATCTCTCACTTGATTTGATTTCCTCAAACAGAAACTGCGAGTACTAATCAAATACAAGGAATAATTTTGACGGTACCAAAGACCAATATCCAAGGATCAATCAATATCAATCAACAACCAAAGGTCGGATTCTCCAATTGATTGATCTAACACACAACCTGTATTATTTCAATTATATAAACAAATATAATGCGGAAATAGAAATAACACAGACACCAGAAGTTTTGTTAACGAGGAAACCGCAAATGCAGAATAACCCCGGGACCTAGTCCAGATTGAACACACACTGTATCAAGCCGCTAAAGACACTAGCCTACTCCAAGCTAACTTCGGATTGGACTGTAGTTGAACCCCAATCAGTCTCCCACTGATCCAAGGTACAGTTGCACCCTACGCCTCTGATCCCAGCAATATAATACGCACTTAATTCCCTTAGCTGATCTCACACACAACTAAGAGTTGCTACGATCCAAAATCGCATGCTTTGACAATAAACAAATCTGTCTCACACAGACAAGTCTATCAAAGGATCAATCTGTCTCCCACAGAAAAACCCTAAAGTTTTTGCTTCGTCTTTTGATATAAAATCAAGGTGATCAGAAACCAATTGATAATCCGGTGTTATATTCCCGAAGAAAATCCTAGATTAATCAATCACCTCACAACAATCTTAATTTTATGGTAGCGAAATAAGATGTTGCAGAATCACAAAGAATGAGACGAAGATGTTTGTGATTACTTTTTATATCTTGCCTATCGGAGATATCAAATCTGAAGCCAATCAATATGATTGTACTCGTACGATAGAAGACGCAAGATCAGATCACACAACTACGATAAAAGTAGTATCGGTCTGGCTTCACAATCCCAATGAAGTCTTTAAGTGGTTAACCTGGATTTAGAAGAAGAAAACCAAAGGTTAAAGGAGAACCGACTCTAGCACGCAAACTAGTATCACATGTAAGGTGTGGGGATTAGTTTTGCAGAGTTGCTAAATGTCTTCTTATATAACCTTTCAAATCAGGGTTTCGCCTAGGTCACAAAGAAAACACTATTCCCCGTTAGATGAAGACCTGATTTAGATTCAAGCTAATATATCTCAACCGTTAGATCGAAATCTTAGCTTGTTATACACAAATAAAATGCACGCTTCTAGGTTTGTGAACCGTACCCAAACGTGTACATTGTTGGTTCAATAATAGTCAACCAAAAGGTTAGCCATATGAGCATTTCATATCAACCATGTTCTTCTTCACCATATCTAGTTCACATGACTCAAATGAACTAGTTAGAGAGTTGTTCAATTGCAAGGAAATCTCATGTACTACAGAAGACACAATTGAAGCAAAGATGATTTGTTTCACATGAATCGGTTCATGAAATTTATAGCCACGATTTGCATAAGCATTCCTTAGTCTTTTAAGTTTAAGTTCAGAAATCATCTTTAGATATATAACCTTTTCAAGTTCGCAGACTAGGTTCGCGGACTTAAGATATCAGACAGAGTTTACAAAATCCAGCAGAAATTCTCGGGATGAGAACTTCGTCAGTTCGCGGACTGGGTTCACGGACTTAGCTCACGCAAGTAGTTTGTCAACTCAAGCATAAATTCTCGGGTTTGAGAACTTTAGCAGTTCGCGGACTTGGCACTTGCCATACTTCCGATTCTTGGTTATGTAATCTAAACTCTCATTCCAATAATTGAAACATTCTCAGAGGACGTTATATATTTGTTACACCATTTCTCATCAAAGAAATTTTTAATATGACTGAAACATATCATGACTTGCGTCACTAGGTAAAGAAAAACTTGATCGAAGCGAAAAGCTTTCTAACACATATTTCGAGATATAGATAGGCGAGGTATACTCGTCTCGAAATACCAAATGTGTATAATCTAAGCCTATATATATAGCATACGAATTTTGTCTCAAGAAGTAGGAGATATAATAGATAGAATTTTGAGTGACAGATAATTTCAAGTCTTCACATACCTTTTTGTCGAGAAGTTCCACCGGTTCCTTGAGTAGTTAATTCTACTTGTATGATGAATCGCCATGAAGTCCTTGACCTCAACTACACTTACTATCATAGTCCGAGACTTATCTATAATAGACTAGAAATCAAGACTTATAGTTTTGATCACTAATATTGACAAACATGCTTGATATAGCAACACATGCGATTTCGACCGAGCAGTGCTCTAACAATCTCCCCCTTTGTCAATTTTAGTGACAAAACTATCAATACATATGGAATACAAAAAAGATAAAGAAACTTTAGTATCTCCTATTCCACATGTCTAATCTACAACATTCCTCGAAATCTTCGTCCTTTCCAAGTACTCCAATGATCCCAAAGGTTGTAAGTTTAGTATCACCGTTGTTGAAGATCCGTAGCTATAACAATGCGAAAGCATCGGTCTCGATCATTGTTATACAGTTTCATAGTATTATTACATAGTGTCAAAGTCCAATTGTATCACAACTTCAACAATAATACTATGGTGATATGTATCACTCCCCCTTAGTCAATACTCCATCTCACATGGAAACCACTCCCCCTTACACAATGATCCGAAAACCATATGTATTTTTAGTGTGAACTACATATTAATTCCCCCCCCCCTTTTTGTCAATAAAATTGGCAAAGGTACAAGAACGGGATCATAATGAAATTTTCGTAAGAGACATTTCATGACTAAAAGAAATAACACATATCATCTTATTTAGATGCAATCATATAGCCGAAGCTAATAGCATTCATCAAGGAGTTTAAAGATACAAGATAACCCCTATCAAATTCCACGGCCGCACACCCCTCAAGATATGACCATTAAGCACAAGTTCAAAATAAGTCTCCCCCATTAGATGTCATTCCCAAGGGAACAACAAGAGCGACCTTAATTTCGAAAGAAACGAAGGATTTTTATTGGACACCAAAAATCATGAAAATGATTTTTTATATCCAAAACTCAATTAAATTAATCACAAGTAAACACCATGATTAATTTAATCGGAATACACAATCAAATTAAACACACAAGGTGGTCAACTTAATTGATTATGCTCAACATAAGAAAGCTTACGGAACATATGACTAACATAACCATTAGAAAATGATTAGGATAGTCGTTCATATACTCAACACAAGAAAACTTATGGAATATATGAATGCTCAACTAGACTAATTACAGGAGAACCTATAATTAATCTAATTGGAATACACAATCAAACTAATCACAAAAGTAATCAATTTAATTGTCAAATATTTTGCTCGACATAAGAGGACTTACGGAGCAATAACTAAATAACCAAACAAGATGATTAATTTATTTCAAGGTGCTCAACATAAAGTACCTTACGGAACAACCAACAAATCGAATCATAAAATAATCAACTTAGTTGTATCGTGCTCAACATAAGACACATTACGGACCCTCATAGTATTACATAAAATATGGATCATTGAAGATCAATATTGTGGAATACACAAGGATTCATTCTATCATCCATCACTATTTGCATAACGATATTTAATAGACATCATCCTTGAACACAAAAGATTTTAACCTATCTTCCATCAAAGAATTGACAATATAGGCTTGACTTTTGTATTCGTTGTCAAAAGTCCATTCATTCTTTAATCGACATAAGAGAGACTTTACTTTTGACAACAAGATATGCACATCTTGTGGATTTAACACAGATATCATTAAAAACATAATCATCCAAACCATTGTGCCATAAAAAGTTATTACAACACAGAGTCATAAACTTTAAATCCAACAAAAGAAATTTAAACAGATAATACCAATAGAAATAAAGATACTGGAAATCAGTCACTCAATCCATAATGATCTCTTTCAATCTCATAGAATTCTCTAGTAATTCTGGAACAACATTCCCAGCAAATTCTACTTGCTCTCTGAGAACAATATTTTCTTCTCGTTGTTCAGCAAGTTCTTCTCTCAGGCGAGACAGTTCTTCAGCAGCTGGAGTCCTAGGAGCTCTTGAGTCTATCCTGACTGTCGAAGGCCTCATTTTCTCAATGCTTGACATAGTCAACACAGTTGGACCTCCAAGATCAGAACCAAAAACAGGAATATCAAAGTTAGCACAAATTCTTGAGATGAGGCAAGGGAAACCTGGTTTCTTTCATGTGTTGTGTCTGACACTTATCATTTGATCAATGATAATTCCACAGAAGTCAATATTTCTCTCCTCAACGATGTAGTAGATGAACTCAGTAATCCCTCTGGTCCACGAGTTGCTGTCACAAGTGCTTGGCATCATATTTGCCACAATAAGTTTAGCTGCAACTTTAAGAAATAAACCTGCTCCTCTCACATAAACCTTCCCATCATTTCGAGTGAGGTATTTATTAAACAACCTTTTTGTCAACGCTTCTATAGTAATTCTACCAAGCTCCGGAGGTGGAAATATTTCACCTCCCATAGGCACATCAAGAAGGTATGAGATAACCGAACTGTTCACAGTAAAAATGGTTCCTCCAACAATAGTCTTGAAGGAACAAAGAGCAATTTCTTCATCATGAATGTTAGCATAAAACTGTGCAACCATATCAATTCGAACACTCCCTAAGGGTTTGTGAATAATACCCCAATCATGTTTTCTGAAGAAATCAACCAGCCCTGGAACATTTAGCTTAGACGCATCATAGAATCGTTCACATATGGGTGTTTTGTTTTTTAATACTAGGTATTGTTCACAAGCCGTGGGGTTGATAAACCTAGCACCAAAACTAGGGTCTAGAAAGGATTCATCTCTAGGTGGTTGGCTTGATCTTCCTACGTGGCTAGTTTTTCTTCTATTCATGATTGCAAAAACAGGGTAGAAAGAAAAACTTACTTGGTTCGCGAAATGTTACTAATGGTAGCGATGCAAGCAGTTGAAAATCAAACAAACCGTTCTTAACCCAATGTATGCGAGCTTCTCCTAAATTCAACGGAGCTAACAACCATCAATTTAATTTAGAGAACGTGAATTTTATGGAGTAGAGGAACGTGAACTGTTTGAGTTTCTCTTGTGTTTTCGAACTTGTAGATGGGGAAAAATGATTTGCTGGTTTTTAAGGAATTGAGGAGACGACCGTACGGAGGAGACTCCTCGAACCGAGCGAAATGTTAAACCTCACACAGATGCACCGCTGCAAAGGGGGTGCTTTAGATTCGAGAGATCAATCTGTAGTACTCCGGCCTAAATCAATACAATGACCGTTCCAGAGTAAATTCGGTCACAAGAGAGGATGGGTTGATCTGTAGGAGGGAAGCTGGGAAATGTGTGGAATCAATGGTGATCAAAGATTGTGGGTGTACGAATTCTGAATTTGATAAGCTCTGAATGATTGATATTGCTCAATTGAGAGTAGTTGCTCAATTGATGAGTTGACGATCTCGTGTTGTCGATGAGACGTGAGAGTGATGATACTGTTGATGCTGATGATTCAATCATGATTCGGAGACTTATTTATATTACTGGAATTTTAGACCCCATGACCCCATGAAGTGTGACAGTTGATGGAATAAAGGAGTGGGGAAGTGGAGATCGTGTTTGAAACCAGTTGCTCAACGTGTGGAAACTTGGTCGATTTTCCACCCACTACCTCGTGAATTCCTTCAACTGATTGCACGAATTGCTCACATTCCATCGTGTGTTTGAACACACGTGCCGTAGACCGCCAGACCAAAACCCTAAGTGATATCCCCCCAAAGTGACACGATTGACGTCTCGTGGTATGTTAATCAATTGATGACTTCGTGGTTTGATGGGACGATGAGTCCATGTAGTTGCTGAGTTGAACATGATGTTCTGAAACTCATGAATTGAACATGTCATGAGACAGAGGTATAGTTCTTAAGATGAAGTGAGAGAGTATTGCTCATTCGATGGACCGTTGAATATTGATTGTTGAACCAATATTCCTTGGTTTGAGCAAATATTTATCATCTGAGCAAGTGTTGCCCATGTGATAAATTGTTGAATATTTGATCGTCTGAGCATGTGTTGCTCATCTGATGGATTATTGGCAGCGTACCAAAAATATTAATTAGAATACTGGTCGTTGAACCGAGCATAATTAATAAAATTAATGACCATGAGGTCATCGTAAAATTATTAAGGTTGGAATCTGGAATGATGATCCTTGGATTCAGAAACCCTAATTTGATCAATTAATGATCAATTCATGGTTCGTCAGAAGTTTAACCATGGGACGAAGGAGGGAGCGACTACATGGGACCATGGATCAACCATGTAGTGTCCATATGCTCATGTGAAAAAATACAAAGAACTCCTTAAGATTTGACGATTTGTTGGTGAAAGAATGATTAAATGCTGGTTTAATCATTTATTCGAAAATGCTCGTCTGAGCCTTAGGTGAGAAAACCTAATTAATTATGACGGAGTGAGGGACCGACCATGGGTCATGAAACCGTACCTGGGTAGTCACGTGACCGCCTGATGATCACTTCATGAAAATCCAAAGTGTTTGGAAGAGTCTTGGACCTAATACGTGCAATTGTGCAAATTAGGTCAAGGAAGCAAAAATATTAAAATAATAAAAACAAGGGCGTGTGGGGCCGTGGGAGGCATGGCCGGCCGGCTAGGGCCCGGTCCCACAAGTTTTCATAATTTTATATATATTTATAATGTATTTTTCATGATTTGAGGGAAGTTTTCCTAATTTGAGAGAAATACCATGAAATCAAGGAATTTGATAAATTCAAGGAAAATAAAATAAATAATAATAAAATAAAGGGGTGTGTGGGACCGTCTAGGGCCCGGTCCCATGAGTTTTTCATAATTTTATATTATTTATTTCCTAATTTTTGCAAAATACCATGAAATCAAGGAGTTTTTTCATGAAATCAGAGAAATAATAATAATAATAATAAAATAATGAGGAACCATAAGGTGTGGGGCCGGCTGGGACCAAGGCATTGCCGGTTGGCCAATGGTCACGCCCCACACTATTTTTTCTTAATTTTATATTATTTTCATGGGTTTATGAAAACACCATGAAGCCGAGGAGTTTCCTCGAGACGAAGGAGATTTAATAAAATGAGAGAATTTTCATCAAATCATGGAAAATAATAAAAATGCATTAAAAATATATAACTGGCGTGGGATTGACCACGACATGGTCGGTCGGTCGTGTGTCCGTGCTCCCAGCACCCTGGTCAATATTTTTAATTATTTATTATTTTCTTCCCTATTTTGCATAGGTTCATCATTTCGTTGTATTTTGAAATACTCGTTCGTGCGGTGAATGTTAGTGTATCGTCGTTGAATACACCTTCACCATTTGAATCGGGGCTTACTTAGAGGTAGCTCAGACGCCCGGTTGTTGATTATTTATTACTAATTGGGGAATTCGGTGGAGAATAATTCGCAAAACTCAGTAATAAGATGTTTATTATTAATTCATAAGAGCAACTGAGGATTCGACTACGAATTCAGAATAATAAAGTGAGCATTACCATTCCATGGGATCGTAGATTCGACCATAGGATCGGAGTAATTAAGTTTTATCTATTAAAATTTATGAGACCAGTTGTGGATTCGATCATGAAATCGGAGTAATGAGATAATATAGTTATTGTTATTCTATGAGATCAAGCCGTGGATTCGATCATAGAATCAGAACAATTGTTTATTGCCATTCCATGGGACCAGTCGTGGATTCAACCATGGAATAGAAGCAATTGTTATTGCCATTAGATGGGACCAGTCGTGGATTCGACCATGGAATAGGAGCAATAATAGATTATTCTGGGAATTCAGTAGTGAATGTCACGGCAGAATTAATCTTAATTAGGAATAATTAACTTTGTGGTTCCATACTAGCAGAGCAAGCTGTCTAGGAGCATTAATTATCCCGATATGAGCTTGTTGGTAAGTCATATCCTTTATATAGTCAGGGTAAACTCGTTGTTTGTTCCTGAAGACGTTATCGCTCTATACTAGCAGAGCAAGCTGTCTAGGAGCCGTCCATCTCGTGATACAATATAGAAATAATCACTGAAAGTGTTCAGTATTCATGAGATATGCCGTTGTCCAGTCTTGAGACTACATATCTACATGTACTCTGAGAGAAAGTATTCTCCGTTGAGAATTCTATGAGAGACCTGTGTCTCAATACTCACGTCTGATTGCTGGATCAGAGCTTCGTATAATTATGAGTTTACGATTTTATCCCTTGTCGAAAATCCACCATCTACATTAAGTCCCCTGCTTACTGAGGAAAGTTGTGTTCCTCAGCCAGCATTAAATGGTGATTTTCCGGCCATAAATAATAATACCAGTAATTTAACTTAGTCGTAAGTTGAGACGTTACCGTATTTAGAGAGCATGAGAAAACCACGACTTGATGAAGGATTCAATGTCATGATTGGAGCGTCGTTTGATGAGCATAATTTGGTGTTGAACCGCTGGTTTGGACGACGAGTCCGTGGTCGGTTAGGATTCGCGGGCCGGGCCCAATAAGGAAATCCTTGGAAAATTAGGTTTTGGAAATAAAAAAAATTGTATAAAAGGAATTAATCCCTTTTTTTTCCACGTCCAGCTCTCCATCACGTCTCCTCCTTCACGCCAGCAGGAGAAGCTTGAAGTTGCGCCGCCACCTGATCGCCGTCGCCGCCAGTCGTCGTTGCCGCCGGCCAACTTCCGGCCGACCAGGTGCGTGCGTTTTTTTTTTAATGTTTTCTGATGTTGTGACCTTCATGAGTTGTTCATGTTCATGATGAAACCATATACATGTGTGTATATATTGGTGTGAGTTTTATGAAAAACCCTCGTTTTTGAAAACGTATGTTTGTTCGATCGTTAGTTTTTGAAAACTAACTATAATACCTGATTTAGGAGAGATTTTTTTTAATATATGAACTTAGGTCCAGTGATAAAACTTAGTGTATGAGCTTTCATGTGTACCGCGGTTTTATCATAAAAGGAGTAAATTTTCACGAAATCGAAATAATCCTTCGTTTTAAAGGCAACTCGAAGGAAAATTCATATGATGAACTTGTGTCCAGTGATAAAATTTTGCTTATGAGATTTCATGTAAATACAAAACGTTATCATATGTATGATATGTGAGCTTTCACAGTATTTTGAAATAAACCTTCGTTTTAAAGACAAATAACGACGATACGAAGGAAAAATAGTTTTTTTTTATATATGCAGCCGTGACATATATTTTGCAAAATATGATGGTATATTTTATTTGCATGAGTTTGTTTTCATTAGATAAAATTTTTGAGAATTTATGTGAGCAACGATGCATTAATTGTTGTTTTGAAAAAATCAAAACGTGTGTTTTGAGGAACCTTCAAAGATAGACAATATATTTATGATGAAATATTTTATTGTTATAAATTTCATAGGTCAGTTGTGTGAATGTTCACATTATGAAAATTGTGTTCGCGATTTCATGAAAATCAGTTTCGGAAATTAATAAAGTCTCGTTCATTATCGCAGGTTTTAGGAAACAACTAACTTTATCGTGTTAACTCTTACGGCATAACTACTACCATTAGTAGAATTGTAAAGAGGTAAGAGTTCAGAGTTACCATTTTTTTTGATGTTGGTTTGTTTACATAGTAGTAATCTTTGATCTTTTGGTTCCAGAAAAAGTCGACCAACAACAACAACAATTACGACTACTGGTATTCCTCTTCTTCCTCTGGATCTTCTGATGAGGATTCTGACGCTCCTGTAGAGAAATCAAAGGCTAGGGTTTCCCATGAAGTGGCGAAGCCTAATGTTCCCTTGGGTGAGCGAAGAGTCTCTTTTGCTGAACTCAAGAAAAGAGGAGCTGAAGACAAAAAAGAGGATGCCCGTCAACGTGAGAAAGATCGCACCCGGCGTAAGAGAAAGAGGGTTGAGGAGAAGCGTCGATTCTTGGATGGAGTGCCTTCTTATTCTGATGCTGATGCTTCTGAAGGATAGATCACATGGGAACCATCCGAGCGTTACATTAAGCCTGGTCGATATGAAAGAGAGCATCAGAGGATGATGAAAGAAATTGAAGCTGAAGCTGCAGCAGAAGATGACTCAGGTTTAGATGATGATGATATTATCTTCCGTCCATTGGACTTTACCAATGATTCTGACAGTGACTCTTAAGAAGATGATTCCGAGAAGGATAGTGACGATGAATCTGACAATTCGGATGAGTATGACGAGTAGTTTTACTTTCATCTTCTTTAAAAGTTAGAGTATTCCCTTTTAGTCTTCATAGTGGATATCTTTCTTTTGACTGTTTAAATGACTTTACTTCAATTAGACTTTTCTTGTGAATGATGAACATTTTGTTAACGTCGATTTATTCTAATCCATGACATGGACCAATGTCCATACATCCAAATTCATCATGACTTGTCGATTTTCATGAGAAGTAACATAACACACGGCTGAGAATTCATGACGTGTACAAGGCCGTGTGGCCTATCCTTTGACCCGTGATAGTCAGTCCCCAGTGCGTTATTTTCCTCCGCGTCTTCAGTATCGATCTTTGAAGCCTGTGGTTTCAGTGAAACTCGTAACTGAATTGACTATTCGCGAGTGATGACTATCGCCTGATATATATATCTTCAAGACTCCAAATCTATGATCCACGCAAATATTTATTTCATTCCTGAGTCAGTTTCATCGTGCAAAGAAGTTTTGATCCTACCTCCTTGCCGTCATGTCGAGCAATAGCATTTCTTCTCAAGATGATCTTCAGTCGAAGCGTGAAATAGTAATGTTTATCTCAGTAAGTTGTACACTTCTTCTTCTTCTCCTTTCTTGTCTCTGTTCGATCGAGATTGTTGATCACAAGAGAATGGTTTGTCGTAGGACTGTAAGAAGAATGCTACTCCTTATAATGCAAGGCCTAAGCGGACTGTTAGAGCTCCTGCCCGGTACAGATCAGCTTGTGGTGAAGCTGGATTTTATGTAAGTAAACCTATAACTCTTGAGATTGTACTGAGTCCCGGGATTAACACTCCTTCGTTTCATCATAGGCGGATGTTCGTGTCGTCGTCGATGCTACACGAAGAAAGAGTGGAAAGTCCGTGACCGTGGTTGAATTTGAGGAAAGCATCAACCAAGCATGTGAAGATTCTGCAGGATCCGTGGAGACTGGATACAATGTCCATGTTCGTGAATACCCAACCGCTGGACTCTTATTCGAAGCTCCATTGATTAATACCTTCCCAGACAATGAAGTGGTCGGTAGATTCTTTATTCTCAAATGTCATGCGCCTCTGTACACCAAGATTTGGAAGAGGTATGGTCACATTTCTACCACAGAAGTGTGGAAAGGTTTTCTTCTAACTCTTTTAACCACGGTAGCGGGGCCATTGTTGATCATTGAGGAAATGAAGCAAATGCATTTGCGAGACGTCAAAAACCATGAACTGCACAAATGGGATGAAATGATCTCGAATTGTGAGATATTGCGATTCAATGTAAGCTGGATCCGTCGTCGTCTTGAGATAATCAAGGTTCATAAGGCGGCAGAGGCTGCCGATGCAATTTCCATGAATGCTGCTTTACTGGATGAGGAGAGGATACTGGTTCTGGAGTCAGCAAGGGTTGAGAAAGCGGTCGAAGACTTGAAGGAAAAGACCGAGATTTTCCAGAAGAAGCTTGACGAGGCTTCTTACAGGGATTATCCGTTGCTGGATGGTTTTCTCTGAGTGAGCATTTGTGGTTGTTGTTTTTTGAATAAATCTGAGTTTCTAGTTAGGTGAAACAGTTGATCATGGTATGAACGAATTTTGCTCATTTATGAAATGTTTAATAAACAAAGGAGCATTCGCATGCTCTTTTGAGGAATGAAATTACATTTTTGAAAATGCTTGAAATGATGAAGAGGTAGTTTGTTTCGTGAGTCAGGCATAATAAGCTTTGAGCCATTTGCCATTGATGATATTTCCTTCCTTTCCTCCATTGATTGCTAAAATTTTGTAGTATCCCCTAGACACTGCTTTGATAACAACATACGGCCCTTTCTATTTAGGAGAGAACTTAGGAGCAGACATGTCTTGTTGAATGTGTTTTGCCGTCTTTAATACCAAATCTCCTACTTGAAATGTTCGAGGTCTTACCATTTTGTTGTAGGCTCTGGAGATCCTCTGTTTGTAAGCTTCCACATATTTTTCCACCTTGGATCTCCTTGATTCAAGCATATCTAGCTCAGCGATTCTTGATCTGGAGATTTCAGCCTCATCCCATTGTACACCACTGGATGACGCAATCATGGCTGAGGGAACTTTGATTTCTGCTGGAAGTATGGCGTCGGCTCCATAGACAAGGGAATATGGCGAAGTACTGATCGAGCTCCTTGGTGTAGTTCTGTAATCCCATAGAGCCATGGGTAATTGCTCATGCCATGATTGAGGATTGTGATGAATCGTCCGACTGATAATCCTGATCAAAGTCTTGTTGGTACTTTCTGCTTGACCATTTCCTTGTGGATAGTAAGGCGTGGAGAAGATTTGTTTGATCCCATATTTATTGAGCAGTTTCTCAACATCTTTATTGGCAAAAGTAGTTCCGTTATCTGTGATGATATGCTTAGGAACTCCGAATCTGCATATTATGTGCTCTTTGATGAAGGCGGAAATCGTAACTCCAGTGGTGCTTCGAAGAGGAATAGCTTCGACCCACTTGGTGAAGTACTCTGTCGCAGTGATAATGTATTCATGTTGTTTTGAAGATGCTGGATTGATCTTCCCAATGATATCTAGTCCCCAGTTGTAGAAAGGCCACGGACTATTCACATAATTCAACGGGAGACAAGGAGTGTGAATGAGATTACCATGGGTTTGGCATTGGTGACACCTCTGAACGTGTGCGGCTGCATCATCTTCCATGGTTGGCCAATAATATTTCTCATGAATTTGAAGAAATAGTTTCCTCTTTCCTTGATGTTCTCCATCATGTACTTCCTTCAGGATTGTAGGGATTTCATGTTCGGCTAAGCACCTCAGTAAATTCCCACCAAAGATTTTGCGGTATAAGATCCCATCGAGATAGACAAATCTCTTAGCTTTCTGAATGAGTTTGACTTCTTGCTTATTTTCCAGTGGTAGTTCGTTATCCCGGAGGTATTTGATGTAAGGCTCCTTCCAGTCCCCAGTGTGGTGGACTGTCAAAACCTCCAGGTGATGAGGAGGTGTTTGGCAATCAGGACAAGATCCTTGTAAAGCTCTTGACTGAGTTTCCATGGATGTCCAGTAGTATCCCATTCTTTGAAGCTTTCTGTAAAGTGTTAGCACTAACGTTTGCCCGCAGATTTCTTCATGTATGCGCTTGAGTTGTTCTTCCGCTTCGTCGCTCCCAAGACATCGTGATAGAGATCCATCGGGGTTTCGATAGTATAGTCCTCCATGGAGCAATAAGTAGTTCTTCAATTCTTTGAGGCTGACTTGGCCTTCTGAAACAGAGTTGCTCAATTCATGAATGATGGGTTCTCGCTAATCGTTTGCTGGAATGTCTTCTATCTAAGTGAGTCAAGTTGAAGATACGGTACGACTCTGTACAGTGATTGTTTTCTCTGCTCCTTTAACTTGCAGCTTGGAGGCGAGAGTTGCTAGGTAATCATCATGCCTATTGTTAGTCCGTCCAGTATGGACGATCGTTGGGTCAGCAAAATAGGTCAACTGTCGCTGAGCTTCGGTTCTGAATGGAGCAAGTGTGATTTCCTTGAGAGAATACGTTCCATTCATCTGGTTGAACAATAATTTTGATTCCCCCTTATCTCAAGGTGTGTTGCTCCTGCTTGCTTGGCCAAGGATAATCCGAATAGGAAGGCTTCATATTCTGCTGAGTTGTTGGTGCAGTGGAAATCTAACTTGAACGAATGTGAGAAAACTTCACCAGATGGAGACACTAGTACTATGCCCGCTCCTCCGGTTTCACTACTAGGGGTGGCAGATCCATCAAAGTATAGAAGCCATGTTTCTTCCTTGATGACCAAGATGTCTGGGAATTCACCGGGCACTTGTTCATGTAGTGTTGTTGTGTCTTCCCTTGGAAAAGAAGCGAGCAAGTCTGCGACCGCTTGACCTTTGATGGCTTTAGGTGGCGTGCAAGCTATGTCAAATTCTGACATCTGGAGTAGCCACTTCGCTGGTCTCCCTATCAAGGCTAGCTTTGATAGCAAGAACTTTATGGGATCATCTTTGGAGATGAGTACGACCCTGTTAGATAGTAAGTAATGTCTGAACTTCTGGATTGCATGTACCAATGCCAGGAATGCCCTTTCGGCCTTTGGATATTGGAGTTGAGCATCTCTCATTGTGCGGCTGAAGTAGTAAATCAGTCGTTCGACGCCTTCGTCGTCTTCCTGAGCGAGGAGTGCGCCGATGGTGACGTCACTGGAGGCTGTGTAAAGAATTAGAGGTCGTCCCTGCACTGGAGACCTCATGACGGCCGGTGACAATAATATCTGTTATATTCTATGGAAAGCTTCTTGTTGAACAGTTGTCCAGGTGAAACTTGCTCCTTTCTTCAGCAGAGGTGTGAAGGAAGCAATGAGTTGAGCTAATCCAGGAATGAAGCATCGAATATAATTTACCTTTCCCATAAAGCTCTGTAGTTCCTTCAAGGTACGTGGAGGAGGCATGGTGGTAATAGCTTTTGCCTTGTTTGGGTCGACTTTGATCCCTTCAGCCGTGACCAGGAATCCTAAGAATTTTCCGGAAGAAACTCTGAATGCGCACTTTAAAGGATTCATTTTTAATTTGTATTCTCTGCATCTTTCAAACACCTGCCTTAGAACTTCGAGATGAGATGCTCGAGTCTTTGATTTTACCACCACATCATCAACATAGTCTTCTACTTGCTTGTGCATCATGTCGTGGAATATGGCAGTAATGGCTCGTTGATAGGTGGCACCAGCATTCTTTAATCCAAAGGCCATCACAGTGTAGTGAAAATTCCCAATGGGAGTACGGAACGCAGTCTTGTTGGAATCATGTTCATACATCTTGATCTGGTTGTACCCACTATAGCCGTCCATGAATGAGAACATACCGTGACCACTGGTTGCATCGACGAGCATGTCAATGTTGGGTAGAGGAAAATCATCCTTTGGACAACATTTATTCAAGTTCCTGAAGTCGACACAACATCTGATTTGACCATTTTTCTTCTTAACAGGTACCACATTTGCTAGCCACGTTGGATGAAGAATAGGCTTGATGAACCCTGCTGCCAACAGTTTCTAGATTTCGACCTTGATTTGCTCCTCGACTTCGTGTCTAAATTGTCTGGGCGGTTGTTTGACAGCTTTGGAACCAGGGACGATGTGCAGGTGATGGGTGACGAGTTTGTCATCCAGACCCGGCATTTCTTCGTACGTCCAGGCAAAGACATCTTGATATTCTTTCAATAATTTTATCAGCTCGATCCGCTCCTCTGGTGATAGTGCTGAACTGATCAGGATTGTCCTTGGATCGTCTTCAGTCCCAATGTTGATTGTTTCAAGATCGTCAGTGGTAGAGTCAGTATCGTCCTGTAGTTGTCGTGGGGCATCCTGGACTTCTTCTTCAAGTGATAGCTCACTCTGACACGATTCTTCATGGTGGGGAGACTTTTCATCGTTCTCCCCGATTAATTGCTAATCTTTCCGTCGGCGATAAATGACTCTCCCTTCTACATCTCGATCGATCGTGAAGTTTGACCCTGGAGTTGAGACTTGATCATTATGGCGTTTAGTCGGTGTACTAGGTGACTTGATCATTTTAGCAGCTAAGGATGACGGATCGTTATCAGCCTTCTCGATAGTCTTCCATCTTGGAAGTGGAGTACTGTGAATCCTGCTTTGAGGTTCTGGGACGCCTTTTTGAGATTTAAGGAACTCAATATCATAGACGGGAGCATAAGGATATGATGAAACCGGAATGCAAACGATCTTGTTGTCGAACAGAGCCTTCATGCATTGATGGTATGTTGAAGGAACCACCTTGTTATCATGGAGCCATGGGCGTCCCATTATTATGTGGTAGTCAGGTTCTTGCTCGATCACATGAAACTTTGCTTTCGATCGAATCGGCCCCACCCTCAAATCTATGTATGCATATCCATATGTATGGCTTTTACTTCCTTCAAATCCTGTCATTAGGATGGGATAGCGAACGATTTTACCTTGTGGGAATCTTGCCATCCTGAGAGTCTTCATAGTGACAATGTTGGTGGAAGCACCGGTGTCGACAAGAGCTCTTCTAAATTCGGTGCCTTTGATGAAACCAGTGACATACAACACTCGGTTGTGTCCTTCATCCGTCATGCGATCTTCTTCTCCAAAAGAGATGTTGTCGATCGAATGCCCAGGCACTATGGAGACTTCTTAAACTGATGGTGTTGGTGGCGTTATTTGCACGCTGGATGATATCTGGTTGAGTGCTGAAAATGTGTCTGTCCGCTGATCCCTGGAGAAGTGTAGCAATTCACATAGATTTTCGATCAAATGTGTGACTTCTTGGTCCACTGGATTTTCGTAAGTAGTGAAGCTGTTGGTTTGAGGGGTATCGTTGGCATTAGCACTGGGATGATCTACCACTTCTGCTCCCAATAGTTTTGTTAATTCTACCATACAGTTGAAGAGTTCATCGATTGCCTCCTTCAATCGATTGATGCTCCTAATCAGAATTTCTTGTTTCCGTGCCAATTCAGCCAATGATGGGATTTCTCCGTCGAACGCATCAATAGAGGGAAAAGAGTAGTAAAGTAGGAGTGACGAATATTTCCAGAGTTGTTCGGACGAGTATGAGGAATGTCGCCATTTGAAATACTCTGGTTAGGGTTTGGAGTTTCTGATGAAGACCTAAGACCAACCATCTTGTGAAAGCTTGACATTGCAACCGAGAGATTAATCTCCCACTGTGGTCGCCAATCTGTAGATGGGGAAAAATGATTTTCTGGTTTTTAAGGAATTGAGGAGACGACCGTACGGAGGAGACTCCTCGAACCGAGCGAAATGTTAAACCTCACACAGATGCACCGCTGCAAATGAGGTGCTTTAGATTCGAGAGATCAATCTGTAGTACTCCGACCCAAATCAAGACAATGACCATTCCAGAGTAAATTCGGTCACAAGAGAGGATGGGTTGATCTGTAGGAGGGAAATTGGGAAATGTGTGGAATCAATGGTAATTAAAGATTGTGGGTGTACGAATTCTGAATATGATAAGCTCTGAATGATTGAAATTGCTCAATTGAGAGTAGTTGCTCAATTGATGAGTTGATGATCTCGTGTTGTCGATGAGACGTGAGATTGATGATACTGTTGATGCTGATGATTCAATCATGATTCAGAGACTTATTTATATTGCTGGAATTTTAGACACCATGACCCCATGAAGTGTGACAGTTGAGGGAATCAAGGAGTGGGGAAGTGGAGATCGTGTTTGAAACCAGTTGCTCAACGTGTGGAAACTTGGTCGATTTTCCACCCACTACCTCGTGAATTCCTTCAACTGATTGCACGAATTGCTCACATTCCATCGTGTGTTTGAACACACGTGCCGTAGACCGCCAGACCAAAACCCTAAGTGATATCCCCCCAAAGTGACACGATTGACGTCTCGTGGTATGTTAATCAATTGATGACTTCGTGGTTTGATGGGACGATGAGTCCATGTAGTTGCTGAGTTGAACATGATGTTCTGAAACTCATGAATTGAACATGTCATGAGACAGAGGTATAGTTCTTAAGATGAAGTGAGAGAGTATTGCTCATTCGATGGACCGTTGAATATTGATTGTTGAACCAATATTCCTTGGTTTGAGCAAATATTTATCATCTGAGCAAGTGTTGCCCATGTGATAAATTGTTGAATATTTGATCGTCTGAGCATGTGTTGCTCATCTGATGGATTATTGGCAGCGTACCAAAAATATTAATTAGAATACTGGTCGTTGAACCGAGCATAATTAATAAAATTAATGACCATGAGGTCATCGTAAAATTATTAAGGTTGGAATCTGGAATGATGATCCTTGGATTCAAAAACCCTAATTTGATCAACTGATGATCAATTCATGGTTCGTCAGAAGTTTAACCATGGGACGAAGGAGGGAGCGACTACATGGGACCATGGATCAACCATGTAGTGTCCATATGCTCATGTGAGCAAATACAAAGAACTCCTTAAGAGTTGACGATTTGTTGGTGAAAGAATGATTAAATGCTGGTTTAATCATTTATTCGAAAATGCTCGTCTGAGCCTTAGGTGAGAAAACCTAATTAATTATGACGGAGTGAGGGTCCGACCATGGTCATGAAACCGTCCCTGGGTAGTCACGTGACCGCCTGATGATCACTTCATGAAAATCCAAAGTGTTTGGAACAGTCTTGGACCTAATACGTGCAATTGTGCAAATTATGTCAAAACTGTGAAAATTGATGGGACCGGCTTCTGTAAGCCAAAAATACAATCTTGGTCGATCAAGATATCATGCTCGTGTCCCCAAGACGTCCATGTCTCATTTCTGAGAATTTTGATATTTTCTGACGTGCAGTTGAGCGTCCATTCGAGAAAATATGCCAAAATTAGGGTTTCGCTGAAACTGAGGAAAACACCATGAGATGATGGAAAATTATTATAAAATAAAGGAATGAGAGGCGTGGGACCGTGAAACCAAGGTGTGGTCGTCCAGTCGTGACCACGGTCCCGTGGTGCCTTTCCCTTAATTTTATAATATTTTTCATGATTTTATGAAAATATCATGGATTTAAAGAGTTTTGATGAATTTATGGAGTTTCCCTGAAGTGAAGGAGTTTTCATGAGTTCAAGGAAGCAAAAATATTAAAATAATAAAAACAAGGGCGTGTGGGGCCTTGGGAGGCATGGACAGCCGGCTAGGACCCGGTCCCACAAGTTTTCATAATTTTATATATATTTATAATGTATTTTTCATGATTTGAGGGAAGTTTTCCTAATTTGAGAGAAATACCATGAAATCAAGGAATTTGATAAATTCAAGGAAAATAAAATAAATAATAATAAAATAAAGGGTTGTGTGGGACCGACTAGGGCATGGCCTGCCGGCTAGGGCCCGGTCCCACGAGTTTTTCATAATTTTATATTATTTATTTCATAATTCTTGTAAAATACCATGAAATCAAGGAGTTTTTTCATGAAATCAGAGAAATAATAATAATAATAATAAAATAATGAGGAACCATAAGGTGTGGGGCTGGCTGGGACCAAGGCATGGCCAGTTGGCCAATGGTCACGCCCCACACTATTTTTCTTTAATTTTATATTATTTTCATGGGTTTATGAAAACACCATGAAGCCGAGGAGTTTCCTCGAGACGAAGGAGATTTGATAAAATGAGAGAATTTTCATCAAATTCATGGAAAATAATAAAAATGCGTTAAAAATATAAAACTGGCGTGGGATTGAACACGACACAGTCGGTCGGTCGTGTGTCCGTGCTCCCAGCACCCAGGTCAATATTTTTAATTATTTATTATTTTCTTCCCTATTTTGCATAGGTTCATCGTTTCGTTGTATTTTGAAATACTCGTTCGTGCGGTGACTGTTAGTGTATCGTCGTTGAATACACCTTCACCATTTGAACCGGGGCTTACTTAGAGGTAGCTCAGACGTCCGGTTGTTGATTATTTATTACTAATTGTGGAATTCGGTGGAGAATAATTCACAAAACTGAGTAATAAGATGTTTATTATTAATTCATAAGAGCAGCTGAGGATTCGACTACGAATTCAGAATAATAAAGTGAGCATTACCATTCCATGGGATCATAGATTCGACCATAGAATCGGAGTAATTAAGTTTTATCTATTACCATTTATGAGACCAGTTGTGGATTCGATCATGAAATCGGAGTAATGAGATAATATAGTTATTGCTATTCTATGAGATCAAGTCGTGGATTCGATCATAAAATCAGAACAATTGTTTATTGCAATAGATTATTCTGGGAATTCAATAGTGAATGTCACGGCAGAATTAATCTTAATTAGGAATAATTAACTTTTTGGTTCCATACTAGCAGAGCAAGCTTTCTAGGAGCATTAATTATCCCGATATGAGCTTGTCGGTAAGTCATATCCTTTATATAGCCAGGGTAAACTCGTTGTTTGTTCCGTAAGATGTTATCGCTCTATACTAGCAGAGCAAGTTGTCTAGGAGCCGTCCATCTCGTGATACTATATAGAAATAATCACTGAAAGTGTTCAGTATTCATGAGATATGACGTTGTCCAGTCGTGAGACTACATATCTACATGTACTCTGAGAGAAAGTACTCTCCGTTTAGAATTCGATGAGAGACCCATGTCTCAATACTCACGTCTGATTGCTGGATCAGAGCTTAGTATAATTATGAGTTTACGATTTTAGCCCCTGTCGAAAATCCACCATCTACAGAACTGAAAGAATTAGAGAATAAGGTGAAGAGAACGAGAAGATTTTCTTTCCCTTTTGTGTATTACAAAACCACCCTGACACGTTTCAGAACTGCAATCGTTTGTGAAGCGGTTCTTGTTTCAGAACTGCAATCGTGTGTCAGAGAAGGGCTTGTTTGGTGCGAAATTAAGAACAATAGTTCATATGCCAAGAAAATTTTTGTAAATACAAAAAATGAATCTTGCGCACCATGACTCCAAGAGAGCGTTTCCTTCCAACAACACTTACATCTCGAAATATTGAGATTATTCCAGAACATAATTTTTACAAGATTATCGAAGA